>NW_014040495.1:104153-114574 GCF_001186125.1 Sphaeroforma arctica JP610
GTGTGTGTGTGTGTATCTATATCTATATATATGTGTGTGTTTGTGTATATATATATATATTTATAGATACATGTACATGTATGTATGTATGTATGTATGTATGTATATATATATATCTGTGTATGTGTGTGTGTATATGTATATGTATATGTATATATATATATATATATATATATTTATATATGTATGTATGAATGTATGTGTATGTATACATATATATCTGTGAGCATATTTCGGACAGATATTTGCTTAGAAGTATTCGCATAAGTACGTAACTTAAAACAGATTCTTATATATCCATTCACATGTTTTTGTATATATATCTTAAATATAGTGTATATTTAGTCGTACTTTGCATTGTTGTGCGTATCGAGAAAGAATCACCCTCTAGTAGGGCGAAATATGTATGAAGGCATAGGCATACATGTATGCTATATACTGTATACATTGTCATAAATGAGTATATATGACTGTGTGTTTTGGATGCGACACGTCTGTTTATATTCTCTACGTATGTTTCTTCTAATTACAATCGCTACATGCGCAGCATAGTAGAATACTCCTGTCTACCTACATAAATATACAAAGAAGTACAATAATCCCACAAAACCTGCAGTGAAATGTGATTACATGTCCACACATCTGTATGTGAGCACTTACATTTGCCTTCTCTGAAATAGCCCCGAGTGAATTTATCTTGTAGTGCGATTATAAAATCCTTATTCTCCTCCCCCTCATACGCCTGTTTATATCTCTTCGCTCGGTAGGGTATTCAATTTGTGTAAGCGCTTCTGAGGTCTCAATTGTCTTTTCTTTCGTAACGCATCATCTGCAGCTATGATGGACGGTGAGATGGCCCATGAGGACTGGATCTCACAAGCGGCGCCCAGGGCAAAGCCAATGCTATCTCCCGACCAGAAAGTGACGAACCTTCTCCTTCTAGAGGAGTCCGATCGAGCCAAGTACACGGCTTTCAAGTACAAGTATCTCGGTGCGTTTCTGACGGCCATGTTTGCAGACTGGATGAAAGGGGCGTACATATATGCCTTATATAGCCGGCATTACAACTATGATATGACGGAAATCGGGCAGCTTTTTATCGCTGGTTTCGGCTCGAGTCTGATCTTCGGAACATATGTGGGTAAGATGTTTGACTGAGCTTACGATATTGAGTTCTACTTTTATATCAAATACTTGTACACACAAACCTGTGTTTTATATATATACCTAAGTTCCAAACCTATTTTCATACGCCCATTCGAATCCATCCTTGACACGAGTGGTTTCAAAATTTATACGTCTCACATGTCATACACATTTTCTTGGGATGAAAGTGGTTTAACCCAACTCGATCTTTCTATAGGGCTCTCATTTCCCGCTTGACACTTGACACACATAGGATCACTCACTGATCGTATTGGACGGAAAGCAACATGCAGGCTTTACTGCATACTCTATATATTGGCCTGTATACTGAAAAACTGGAGGGATTTTCGGTTGCTGCTGGTATGTGTGTCTTTCATTTGTTTTGTTCTGGTTTTTTGTGGCACATTCTGTCTTGTTATCTTCCTGGGAAGCCAGGTGTGTTCTCTCTCTCGCTCTGTCATATCTGCTTATTGCTTGCTCCCAACAACAAACACATTTCTCCAGTTAGGACGAGTTCTGGCGGGGGTCTCGACGTCGATACTGTACACGGGGTTTGAATCCTGGGCCATCTCCGAATTCAATCATCTGAATCTGCCATATAAATTGGTATGCTCCTGCTTAGGCTACACCTCAGCATATACTCGTACCTGGAGCACAACCCACCTTGCTCCCATGCACGTGTGCACACAGCGCAGAAGTTTGCATTTTATCGTGATATCTATAGTCTGTACGATTGAGATACATCGCTAAGGCCCACTTCTCGCACACAACTCAGTTGTCCTCTGTATCTGTTTAATGCTTGATATGACACACTTCTCACACACAACTCAGTTGTCCTCTGTCTGTGTTTAATGCTTGATTTGACACACTTCTCACACACAACTCAGTTGTCCTCCGTCTCTGTTTAATGCTTGCTATGACACACTTCTCACACACAACTCAGTTGTCCTCTGTCTCTGTTGAATGCTTGTGTTGCACCCTGCAGTTGCGGGATCTCTTCCAGAAAGCGACCTTCTACAATGCGCTGACGGCCATCGTCGCAGGCTTCACCGCTGACTTCATCGCGAGAACGTATGCGCTTTAGTGGTACATGTGCTCTTATGTGCATGCGAATGTATTGTTTTACGCTTTATTTATCACCTGTCACTTTATACGCGTGTTCCTACATCACCTTCCCGTGTGATCTCTTCTTATGCACTATTACGCCATCTCATGCGTACCCACTGTTGAATCGTTGTGCCCTGGGGGCGGCCTATAAGGTGCCTGGTTCGCTATCAATCCTGTGTTTAATGGCTAAAAATTTTAAGTTCATCTCCTGATTCACTGTTCCTTGCAGATTGTTTAGTGGTTGAAGAGTATAAGTTCATCTACTGATTCACTGTGTTCCTTGCAGATTGTTCAATGGTTGAAGAGTATAATTTTATCTACTGATTCACTGTGTTCCTTGCAGATTGTTTAATGGTTGAAGAGTATAAGTTTATCTACTGATTCACTGTGTTCCTTGCAGATTGTTTAATTGTTGAAGAGTATAAGTTCATCTACTGATTCACTGTGTTCCTTGCAGATTGTTTAGTAGTTGAAGAGTATAAGTTCATCTACTGATCCACTGTGTTCCTTGCAGATGGTCGCTGGTGGCCCCTTTTAATGCCGCCATCATACCTCTGAGTGTGTCATTTCTCGTCATCCAGTTGACGTGGCGAGAAAACTATGGTAACCAGACGGCAACTGTCAACGACAACCTGCACAAAGCTGTGGAGGCCATGATGCGCGACAAGAAGATTCTATATGTAAGTCTATGGATGGATGGTCTACCCATGTCGTCGGGCCTTATCCGTATGATACAAACAGTCTGTTTAGAGCTCTGTTATATTGGTACAGCCGCCTGCGTTTGAGTAGGGCTCGCATGCATAAGCAACGCAGGCTAAGTGAGTTCCGCCAAGCACCCTTAGTGTGCAAGCTTGTGTATGACCCGCACACCAACATGCTGACTAATATACACTACATAGTATATAAGCTGTGTCTGGAGACCCACGTCTAATGTTAACTTCCCGCCTACCTCCGTATAATCCACAGACTGGCATGATCTCGGGATTGTTTGAGGGTGTGATGTACGTGTTCGTCTTCATGTGGACACCCGCGCTCGAAGAATCCAAGGCAGACGTCTCGCACGGCTCAGTCTTTGCAGTCTTCATGGTCTGGAAGATGGCGGGCTCCTATGTGTTTACGGTACGTGTGCACGATTCACTGTTGCCTGCGTCAGTCAGGGAGAGCTATGCTTGTATCACTGTGGCCTTGAAGTGGTCCCTCTCGGCAGCAGCTACATAGCTTTGAACCACCCCTCTCCTCTATATATTGAGATACAAAATGAGACAGTATCCGGTCTGGCGAATGTGCGCTTAATCGGAAGTGGCGCTTTTGGTGTGAGAACGTCGCGTGATCCGCGATACGCTTCATCTGGTTTTTTCTGCGGCGGTGTATTGGCTGTCTGTAGTCAGGTATGACTGTGACACAACTACAACTCACTGACTGTGGCTCACTACACCCCATGGACTGCCTTACCACGCACACTACAGGTTGCGACAGAGGTATTAAAGGCGCACGAGTTCGCACGAGTGGTGTTTGCCATCGCCGCGGGTACGATGCTTGTGCCGGTCTTCCTAACGGGTGTCACCGAGGGATCGGCATACCTGCTGCTCTTTGTGGCGTTCTGCCTGTATGAGTGTTGCATAGGAATGTACTTCCCGACAATATCCATGATGCGCTCCAGATTTATCGACGACGATGTATGTCCGTCGTCTGCGATATTATAGTGGGATGTTTTTGTATACGACTTCTACATGACTACAGTCATCGCTGGTAGTGTATGTGTGCTTGTGGTGGAATGTAATGTGCAAGGCTTCTACGTATCTGCAGCTATCGCATATAGTGAGGTGACGCACCTTGTACGATTAGTTTACCCCCGTACACGCACTTCTGGCAGAAGGTTCAATCATCCCATATGGAGCTCACAGTACCGGCGTATTTGAAGCACAGCTAAGCTATAGGGCCAGGCTGACCTATTTATTGGCTTGGATACTCAAACACCTCTGTCGCTTTGGTAGGCATTTCTTGCTCGCTTCCCGTGCATGTAGCACACATCCAATGCAAGGAGGAAGCATGCATTGCACTTGTCACGCAGTCCCGTGTTCTCACACTGATATACAACTTGTCCATTCCGTGGCTGTGCTCAGATACGTTCAACGACTATGAACCTATTCCGAGTGCCTCTGAATATTCTGGTGATGCTGACTCTGGTGAAAGTGGGCGACATGTCACAAGAGTTAGTCTTTCTGATCTGCGCCGTTGGCCTTCTGGTGTCGTCCTACGCTCTAGAGGTATGTGAACATGCAAACTAAGTTCAAACACTTGTTCTCTACTTGTGCGTCAGTCTTTGCGTATGAGTCTATTTTTAGTTAGTTCTGCCTTTTTTTTATTTGGGTAGGTGTCGTGCTGTAGTTGAGACTTTCACGGATCAATCGATTCTCTTCATAACTTCATGATAATAATTCTTCAGAACCCAACAAAATCGCTCATCTGCGTATGGCTTGCTTCCAGTGTGTCTTGTTCCATTCAAAATATATGTATGTCTTGTTCTATTCAAAATATATGTATGTCTTGTTGTGTCTTGTTCTATTCAAAATATATGTATGTTTTGTTCTATTCGAAATATACGGATGTCTTGTTATATTCATAATACACGTGTCTTTTTATGTCTTGTTCTATTCAAAATATACGTATGTCTTGTTATGTCTTGTTCTATTCAAAATATATGTATGTCTCCTTCTATTCAAATTGTACGTATGTCTTGTTCTATTCAATTATATGTATGCACTTTCCATGCTACAATCTTTCAGCTCCAACCCAAGTTATTAATCTGTTTGTGCGCTTCGTTTCAATTAACAGAAAGTATGTGCCATGTATGCCGCTGAAGGGCCGTCCACCGACCGCTCCGTGCATGCGAACTAATAGTCATCACAGTGAACTCGCCGGTCTTACATTAGACATGTCATGCGTGAGCAACACACACGGTCCTATCAGTCTAATCAGTCGCTATGGCGTAGAGCTCGAGATGTTTATAAGCTTGCTCGCGCCCGTATAGTATCAATCCATACCGAGCCGTTATACAGGTAAGGATTTCGTATGCACCTGGGCCTGAGAAACCATCGTGCTTCTCACCGGAAGAGAAGGCCAGCACTCTCTCACTGAGCATAAACAGAAGAGATGTATTTCATCTTTGTGCTCGGCGGGCTGCTCTGTTGTGCTATTTGGCCTCTGAGTAATACGTGGTGACTGTTAGTGTGCTGTTTGGGAGTGACTTGCAGAGTCTTAAGGTAGAGTGGCCACACACAAGTTGGTGCCTGTCAAGGTCATCGCCCCAGCCAGCTGGTGAAGCACCCAATCCGTCGACGATCGAACAGGAGTGCACGCATCTGGGAGTGATCCGTCTGAGTGATAGTGATAGTGTGTGGACTTACGACCGGTGGAATATAATTAGGACTCAATTTCAACTCCGCCCCACCTGCCAGCCAATAACTGGGATGTGTCCTTCCCATATTTGGCTCTGATGCAGGGCCTCTTGAGCTTACATCTGACATTCTGTGCAAGGGAGTGGGTATATCAGGCATGTAACATACGGGAGTAAGTATGTTAAGTCATTCGTTTCAGATAGTCAGTGTATCTGGCTATATGCCTTATAGCGAGTAAGCAATTCTATGCATGCAATGCGCGTGACTTGCCTTGAGGTGTGTGTGACCTTTCGGCATTCCGGCAATGCCCCTACAGAAGCGAACAAATAGTTCAGAATGTGGTTGTACCTTGGTAAATAGCACCCATCATTCCATAATAATTACGCGGCTAGCGAGCTAGAGGCCATGATTTAACGTGCGCCGCTGCGTCATAGCGTCGCTCCGGTCTGGATTTGAGAGTACCGCTTGCAGATGCTAGCGCCACTTAGGGCGGCGCGAAACCAGTAGCGTGGTGACTAACGATGAATAAATGGAGAACTGGATTTGAACAAGCACAGCGGGATCTGCGTAGATTCGCATCTAGAAGACAACTCACACTAATGCAAAAGCGATAGGCTAGCTGACCTGAGCTGAGAACTTTATGTAGGAAATTTCGTCTTCGAAATCTCGCGCGGAGTTGGTACTAATTAACACAGAACAACTCATTTGAATGTGAAACTGTGTGCGGATCACTACATCATTTTCGTCCTCGACTATAAAGTGTCAGGGCTGGTCGATTTGGGTTTTTAGGCTTTTCTCTCGCGTTGCTTAGTCGTTAACCTGAGACGGCACGATTATCCCGCCTTCCAACACAGCGAACGCCAAACATTGCATTCTTCCGATGTTTTATTCCTTCATTGATCTAGTCTACTGCAAATGTGTGCCACTTGTAAATCCCATAGCAGCTACTCTCTGGTTCACACAGGACAGGCCCCCTCCGTGGGCACTCGCTTGCACTGCAGAAGCTCCCAATACACACTCTAATCCCGAATTTACGATCTAATTCCAATTTTAGGACCTAAATTACAATCTAAATATCAAATATCTATTTACACCCATCACCGTTCTCGACTAATACTCTTCTTGGCCTTTGAGTTGACACTCCACGAGTCAACCGTGTACTTCTCCAGCACCTTCATTTGCGGCCGTACATAGGCGAAGAACAGTATGAATCCGATGGTTACGCAACCCCAGCTAACGGGATAGTACCCCTCTTGTATGGTCACACATTGTCCTCCTTCGATCTTCCCACATTGTGCCTTGCCTGTTTGTCGCGTATGAACGTAAAAATATATCCAGGGAGGATACGGGTTTGAATAGCGGTCTATAATTTAAAAGTATGCACAACTGGTAGAACCGTAAAGGTAGACAGGTTTACCTCGAATAGGTGTGCCAAAGTGCACCAATGGGCGATACACAGTAAACCACAGACAGTAGGACGGTCAAAACAAAACAAAACCCTAGATAGGATAAGAAGCAACTACCATCACGGACAGTGTAGGTGTGTGACTGCAACACCTTGAACCAGAAATTGAATGTATATCTCAGAAATCTCTTACCTGCGTCGGTTACACACTCTCCGACTTCTGTCATATCTGGAGTCATGCACTCGGCGATGGTGAAGTAGTCTACCAGCTGTAGAGGGAACGTCATCGAGAGATTCGATCGTGTGAGTCTATGAATTAAGATCTTACGCTGTCTTAATGTACTCGCGTGTACAGCATGGTTGCCTACGGAAAGGTCATACTGCATTCACTACTACACCTTTCTTAGAGTCCGTGGGGCGATAAACCACACGATAAACCTCTGTCACCCGAATAAACCCAGCTAGCTGCATCGTGCACTAACCGAGACACGCACACTCACCTTCAGTACAAAGTACTTCGGCCATGAACCGCCAAAGTTGGACATTGTATTGAGCAGAGTGAGGTAGGAGCCACCAATGCTCTCGTCGCTGATACGAGCAAAGAAGGCACCCTGGTAAAAGCCAAATTGGTGAGGGTGTGAACCAACTAGATGGTGTAGGTAAGCTATGGGCGAATCTGTATGGCTAGATGGGAAGGTTGCAAATAACCTCCACGTGCGATCCGCTAATTCGGACGCAGACAAGACACTACAAAGCGATCGATTGATTGTCAATGTATGCCAGCGCCTGAAGATACACGGTGAAGAAGTCTATTCTTGGCTTAAATTCAAAATCAGGCAAATTTAGATGCGATGAGTTGACCGCGCCACAACACAATTTCTGGCTACTAATGTTTGAATTGTGCGACATATATCTGCCATCGGGTATAGGCGACAGTAGTATGAAGAAAGCACACACATGATGAATAAATTTGTTCACTCGACAATCTGTGGCTGACGAATCCGAACTTAACCAACACATACCTGCGATACGAACATGGTTGTCGAACTGAACGACGACAGCAGCATGGAAAAGAGGACGTACATGAAGTAAGAACTCGTCACCACCCCATCTTCAGGGAAGGAGGCCACCACGTGCATGGCAACTATGCACATGACCAGGCGAAGGATCTGCGTACATGGAGTGCAGTAGAAGTCATCGGCTGTCAGCTGGTGTATGACAATGAGTCGCAAAATAGCGAAGAAGTGCTCAGGTCGACGGGAAGGCGTCTTTCGAATTCGCCACAATCGAGGGAATAACTAAACAGCGAACCAAAAAACGGATCGGCGTTCGCAGCCGTTGATACATCATGATGCAGGTCCTGGCACGCATACGCGAGGAGCGAAATTGCTGGCTCGCCACTGACAGTTAACCAGCCTACACCGATACGCCCACTCGTGTTAATATGTGACTTAAATGAAAAACGTATACATGGATACTCTACGAGTGTCTGAGCCCTCGGGAAGCCTGGATGCACGACAACACGTTTTAAACAACCACGTGCACCAAGCGACATACACACTGCTTGTATACCTACTTTCAGATAACATTAGAAAGCACTTCATTATTTAAAGACGCGCAGAGACATAGTTACCTGTGCATACAGCCATGGACGGGTAGGCCGAGAACCCCGGGACCACCTTGCGGCCCAAATACCCAGAAATATCTGACAGGGGAAGTCCAGTAAGACTGCAGCGCGCATGGATGAAGGACAGCCCAATTCAGTGATATACAAGTGAAAAGTAGCAGCTATATTGACAGCAATTCATTGCTACATAAACTAGCAACTGTGCTGATCTCGACGAAGTGCACACTGGTTTCTCTCCGTTTTGGGAGGACAAAAAAACTCAGCCAACCTTCAATGTCGGCATCTTACGTGTAGTCCTTAGATATAGGTCGCGAGTGTTTCAATCCAACGTACAGCTTGGCCGAGTTTTCTAATGCAAAACATACCCGTGAAAGCGAGATCCTCCTTCTTAAAGCCCTTCTGGATGAGAAGAAGACCGGACACAGCATCGTTCGCCATGAAACCGATTTTGTACAACAAAAGCACTCCACACAGACGGCGAACATTCGGCATTGACATCACCTGCCACATAGACCTGCAAACAATTGTGCATTTTACTGTAAGCAATCAGTACGATCATCACAGTTGATCAGCGTCTTGCAAGAGGCCCATCAGTCCCTGCATTTAACACCATAGATGCTTACTACCCCTACGATGTCTAAGACAGCAATAGCGTGGAGGGAACATAGGTGAAGCATGCGGAAGAAGGGGCTCAGAGGCAGACGCAAAGTTGCAACCGCTTGTGGAAAAGTTTGTGTTTGCAATCCAGCCGATGAGTGGTATATTCTGTACCTACATATATTCACGCCGGCATGAAAGCATATGGGGATACAAGGTTGTTGTTGAATAAATCATGCAGGGGACGTAGAAATGAAAACGTGGGACACAGCGAAACAAAATATACCTATACGACTCGTGTACAGTCATGTCCACCTTAGTGGGCTGCTCTTTCTTCACCACGAGCAGCCAAAGGCTGACAAGTATACTCAACAGACCCCAGAATTGCATGTAGGACCCCAACTGCAACAAGCCCAACTCTGAAGGCTCGCTTCTTATGAACCGATTGCAGAACTCGGCCGAATTGAAAGACAGGAACACGGTGAATGATAAGAAGTAGCCGCTGTTCAATCCAATTGTTTGACATGTCGATGCGTATTCTCGGTGTTCTGGAGGAAGTAGCTCCAACGCCCATCCGTCTACAGCAATGTCCTGCGAAATAATTGGTGATGGGTAGCGTTAAAGTAGTAGTACAGATATAGAGCGATGTACTGCAAACACAAGCAGGTGGTTTTACGCGACCGTAATATCGTCGAACTCGATGACTAATACACTGAATCTAATGGGTGGATGGTGTGCTTCAAAAACATGATTTTGCATGAAGTACACGACCACCGCCACATCAAAGGAGTTAATTATCCTCCACAGCACTACAAGATATTTTAACACTCCAAACATCAGTTCGTATTGCGGTCTATGTATGGCTGTTGAAACGCCTGAATCATCATGAGTTCGACATCTTGATGGAGTTGTACCGTTGCTTAGTTAAAATTGCCAGCATCCCAAAGAAAAAGTATTTACCGTGGTATTGACTGTATCTATCTGATTTTTTGTGAGAGGCATCACACATTTAGACACATATATTAGCACCGCTGAAATATGCAAACTCAGAACCGTCCATACACATCAGCACTTACATTTTGTGTCTTACGATACGTCATAATACTTCAATGTGTATATATCATCACATAATCAAATGCTA
>NW_014040495.1:117223-121753 GCF_001186125.1 Sphaeroforma arctica JP610
TGTGCATGTGTGTGTGTTTGTTTGTTTGGATACTATTCATAGTATCCCTAAGAAAGTTTGATGCATACCTGAGTGGCGGCGCATATTATGAGCAGCACGAAAATGGATGTGAAATAGTAGATATCCAGCTCGGGATCAACAATAATCGTATCGATGCTCTGTCCGATCGTCAGGAACAGTAGTCCACACAGTACTTGTGCTGGGATGATCCATGATTTCCTCCTCCCTATATTACCAAGGTATACTGCGTCCACAATCGGAGACCAGAGTATTTTCAGACTATATGGATACTGTGCGAAGCTGAAGATGGCTATATCACTAAAGGACAGGTGCTGTTTGAGTAGGAACGGGACCGACCCAAAAGCCAGGCCTATGGGGATACCTTGAAGTAAGTACAAACACACCAGCAGTGCTATATTCTGCTTGTCTCCTTTAGTAAGCTTCGACAAAGCACCATTATAGTTCATATTTGACAGAGCTATACTTGATTTCGCATGCAGGCTTATATCTTGCTTAGAGCAGGGATGTGCAATGGAAGGGATCAACTCGATCGTTTCCGAGCTCTCCTGCCTTCCATGCTGCGACGCGTGTGTTTGTGCTTGCTTGCGCTGCCGCACCGCCTCTCCTTCCGTTGGCAGTCGTGAGGACATCACCACACACTACACAACAAATGCAGATCTGAACTTCCAGTTGAGTGCTCTGGTATTAGAACACAGGTGTATGTAGTACAATCTATCCACCACTACACAGTATCTGTCACTTACGTCTTACGACTGTATGCACATATCTGAATTCGCCTGTGAATATGTTTGTGAATATGTTTGTGTTTATTTGAAGTAAATATTTACGGCCACGGTGTCATCAAACTTTTCGAAAAATGTCTATGGAAACGCAAAACGGCTTTTTCTACTCATCAAGAGAGATAAATAAATAGATGACTTCCACGTAGCCTTCTAAATCAGACACCTTCCTTCGCTTGTTGTGTGTGTTGTATGTAAATATATACGAATGAAGCCAGGTGCTTTAAAAGCACCGTATCTCCTACGCCATGTCAAAGTACATAGCGAGTAACTGCTACAAACACTGTCAGGAGCCTCAGAATTTGCCTCAAAGTATACTTCAATAAAGTTGAATGCGCAGCCCTAACGCCTATATAAGAATATATGTGTATTTTGATGGACAAGTGATAGACACGATAGACAAGACTCTAAAGCGAAGTAAAGCAAAGCTTCATTCTTTTTTCTGACAGACCGGTGTGTTCACATGGTAAACTAAGCATTGGGAACACGAATAAACGGTGACAAACGATTACGTGATTGCCAAAGCTTGTGTGCGATGATGCACTTTTTAGACCCCGTTTGGCACTTGCTGTTGCGTCCACAGTACGAAACTATTTATTATCATACAGATATCTACCACGAAAGTCTAGCTGTTCCTATCATGCACTAGATATAATGTGTGTGAAACTTTCTATTCTGTGAGCGATGACAGTCTCCGCTGCAATTGCTTATGCGTTTCTACAAGTGAAATATAGTTTCTCATCCTGACTGTCGTATACCTGCGGTGGATAGAACTTACAATTTGGTTGGCATTCTAGATTGCTGTTGAACAGTAAAGTCACCGACTACTACAATACCCGTTTAAATCGGCTTTACAGTTATAATGCAAGTCAGGAACAATTCGCTCTTTAATTTCTAAATAGACTATATATCAAGCACAACCGTTTTATACTATGTAGTACATCTGCACTTCGGAACTATGGTCATTTTATTTACAACTTAAATCCTGAATGCACCGCGGCAACGCCAAAAGTCAGATCCTCATGAGTCACATTGCTGAAGCCAGCGTCCTTGATCATCCCGGCGAACTTCTCCTGGTTGGGGAATTTCCTAAAGAGATATACAAGTTCGACTGTATGAGAGATTGTTCACTCGCCACAGAAAATGCTTATATAGCGAGTCGATGTATGTGCACAGGAGGTGGACAGGAATATCATAAAATGTGTGTATACCTACTGTAGGCCTCCAAAAAATGGCGAACAGTAGATAGAGTGTATGGCGATACTCTAGTAGCGGTTACCACGCAGAGGCTTTGGACGATACAACGGGCACAGCAGAACATTCGCAGTGAAACACCCCGAGTTGAGATGAGTTGAGATTAATGCAACAAGAATCCCTCGTTAGTCCAAATGTACGCAGGAACAGGGTTCCAGGCGACTAGATATCACGCATGCAGACAGATGCTATGTTTCCCCTCAACCGTGAACGACACTTAGGAAATAAGGCTACCACAGATACGTATATATGCATACATGCACAGACTTGATGGCTTGGGGATAGTGACATCCCCGGCCAAGCACTACAACAACCACCCACGTTCGCTACGAACGAACCAAATAGCGGTTCATGCAAGTCAAATGAATACCTTATACTCTCTACCAAGTACTGGTACGAATCTCTGTCGTTGGCCACTATCTGACCCATGGTGGGAATGATGTCAAAGGAAAACCGGTCATAGAATCTGGCGGATATGCGGAAGTTGCGAGCAATAGGATTTCATCAATAAATATAGTGGCTATTATGTCTGCGTTCGGCTTGACCGGGTATACGAAGGTTTGTACTTGATCTTCAAAGGTACTTTGGACGTAACTAGATGTGTACATGATAGATGAATTGCGTAGAAAATCCGGCGCAATCAGACAGGTGGTTCTCTAATGCGCACACACCGATAATCAGTTCGTATAGGAAAAATTATACCAACTCCATTAAGGATGATAAGTCAGAGATACAGCCCATACCCTGCGTGCACAGACACGGCAATTCGTAAAACACGCACACAATACACGACCTACATATGGATAACTACATCTTTACATGGCACAAACTACATATGAGGTAGATTCAGCTCGCATACACAGACAACATATCAAAACACATATATTCACATTGATAGACATTTATGTACATGTACACATACACATTCACATTTTAAGTTAAAATATCACGCAGGCGATGGATGCTTAATGAGATTTGGTAGGCTCATTGTATATCTACGCATCAGCTTATCACAGCGCATGCACCGGATGCCATGAATACGTATATGTACATACACATTGACATAATAAAGCGCATGCAACAGCATGTGCGTATACAAATTAACATATGAGATGCCTATATACGTATGTTTACATACACATAACCATTATATACTGCATGCAATGGATGTCTTACGTGCTGACGATGGGGTTCTCTACATGGCTGAACTCCAGACACATGAATCGACCTCCACGCTTTAGCACTCTGTACGCCTCTTTCAGAGCTTGGTCAATGTGCGTGACATTGCGGATACCAAAGGCAATGGTGTATGCGTCAAACGTATTGTCCTCGAAAGGCAGTTTCTCTGCATTGCCGGCCACCCAGTTGAGGTTATCTGAACATCAAAACATGCGACGCGACGTATAAACCAGAAATTTAGAACCGTTCGAGAGAGTGATGAAGAACCCGTAAAAACGTTTAACGAATACGTAATGCCAAAAGCTGAGAGAGCTATGAGACATTGAAAACACATTTGTTTCTGAAAAGCGTTTGTGTATTCATGACGTTCTCCCTCCTTGAGAGGGTGTATTCGCGGAGGCCAACAATGATGACGGCCGACAATCGACTACATACTGAGAGTCGCGTCTAATACATAGCAAGGTGTCTAGGGTACAGGGTTGTCAGGAACCTAAGCAACTCTTCAAAGATCGTTGCTGTTGAGTAATTTCAGCCGAGCAAGTCTGTGCACAGCTACAATATTTCACAGGTAACAAGAGTGCCCTCCGGACCCGACAGGTACAACAAGAAGCCACTTAGCAGGACCACCAACCCAGCCTCCTAACGCTGTGCGTCTGTATAGGTCCTTTCTCGGCAAATTATACTAGCGGCATAGTACACACTACTAATGCAAACATAACTCCCAGACGTCGGATAGCAAATGCCTCACCTGATGTGTAACCTCTGTCTAGCGCACGCTGTGTGCCCACTCTCAGCATGCTCGTGTTGATATCACACACCACCACTTGCGGTAGTGGGGACATCTGCGCCTCAATTGAACCTGATCCCGCCGTCTCGGCGGCATGATCGAGTATTCTGAATGCTATGTCCCCCGTACCTCCAGCCACGTCTAGTACTTTTGTGCCTGAATAGGGTAGATACAAACATAATTTGAATTGAGCCTCGAAAATGTATATAGTATTGGGTACGTGCATGTACAATTTCAGGTGTATAGACCTCTGCTAATACATCTTCGTAAAAGTATATAATGATGAAATCTCTCTGTCATGCACTCCCTTCGACAACCGCTAAAATTAGCGTCACCGATGGCCTCGAATAATAATTCCATTTCCTGGTTCGAAAACAACTCTATTAAAAATTGTGCAAGGCGAAACATTCGGGACAAAGACAAACGAAAGAAAATATTGTGATTACTGCCAAGAAATAAAAATATTGCGAACTTTCAAAATGCGTCACAGTAACAACACATGAACACATT
>NW_014040495.1:124815-141850 GCF_001186125.1 Sphaeroforma arctica JP610
GTTGTTGTGTGTGTGTGTGTGTGTGTGTGTGTGTGTGTGTGTGTATGGTTGGTGTGGTGTGGTGTGTGTGTATGTGTGTGTGTGTGTGTGTGTGTGTGTGTATATATATATATTGTACAATATATGCATATATGAATAGGTAGGTAGTGTTTATGACCTCTCAGTGTGATGATTGAGTCGAGAAAATGGAAGAAACATACCATGCTTGTACTTCTCATCTGTTTTGACCTTTTTGAAACCGAAATCACTTTCCGAATGATCACTGTAGTGGGCTATCCTCCAACAACTAGGATTAAATCGAGCATTTGACAATACGCTACCGCGAATAGAGACACCCCGTGGATGTAGTTCCTTTCTTATAAATCTATGCATTGCTTTCGATTGCAAGTAGTTCCGTGTATTATTTGCCAATTTGCGCTGTTTCGGTTGTAATTATATATGATATGTAATATGTGCATGTTATTTATATGTATTTACATAATTATCATCATTCATCAGCATCTCTCAGAGACTTATAGATTCAGAGTCACAGACTCTCAGCCTCCCAGGGCCAGTCTATGTAAATACCACTTCAGATTCCCCTTATCATCATCGATTCATCGTCATGACACTTCATGGGTAAAAAATATAAAAATTCGTCATGAGGTGGTGTCAATTCACTGTCATCACACGAGTATTTTACTATTTTTAGGGTCAGCCCGCCAGCCTCCACCTGCTATGTTACATAGTAGACCGCCAGCCTCCAGCCTGCTATGTATTTAGTAGTATGTAGAGAGAGAGTTCAGTAGAGTCTGTCATTGTAGTGTCATATTTAAGTTTTGACGGACACCGTTTTGTATGAGAGCCAGTGTCGCTGTGAGACTGTGACTGGCCTCTGAGGCCTGAGCCCTGAGGCCTTGGAAATCCCCAAAGTTCGGTCCGAATATTCTCCAACAAGTCTAAAAAATCTGCCCGAAATACATATATGTACTAAGTGTAATCGCTCTGAGAGCAAGGCAATTGTAGAGGGTTTTAGGGCTGTAGAAACCTAGTTTGATTCTTAGGTTTGAAGGCCAACCACGACCTTAAGTTTCTATGTGTAAATTAGTGAATTTTATGTGTATAACACATAAAAAGGATTGGACAGAGGCAAGAAGTACTACTTCCAAATTTCGGTCCAAACCAAGTCATCGCGCCTGTTGGATCCACCTATGATACTTCCAATTCAGGCCAACCAGCACATACCGAGTGCATCCGTGGTCTGGTGCGGCATCGGTTCACCCCCAAGCTCGTTCCTCAACCGAATTGTGACGGATACCCTGATCCTACTCAGCATTTCGTACCAATAACCCATTACACAACACTACGCGATGAAGACAACTCGATATAAACCACAGAGGTGGGTACGCTACTAAGTAATTCAACAAGTGAATACGTGGCCCAGTACATATCCTCCATCGTCGACTCACTTGGCCCAAGCATCTTACGGGAATATACTAACCACTTCTTCCCATCGATCTTCCCCGAACCACTATAACGGCTATGAAAACCATATCATAAGGACATACACTGTAACTTATCTCTTTTGAAATCGATATTATTATCCCTATCTGGTCCGGTCCATTATACGGTCCTGAAATATTCCCCCTAGGTCCGGTCATCTGGTCCGGTCCTAAAATTCCGTTTATAGGTCGGAGGCTCTGGTCCTAAATCTTCGTTCAGGGCACTTTGTCCACAGATTATATCTCGCCTGACGTCTATAACTTGAAATACACATCCTCTTATGCCACAATCACTGGCGCCATTCATGATCTGAAATGGTATCACACGTCATCCACTGGATATGCTAGTGTTGCGGAACATGCTATATTGTCTTTGTTCTTTCCGTTGTGATCTTGATCTAAAGGGATCAGATGATTAAAGATTTATTATGTCCTGGTTTATATTTATTTTCGTGTGATTGTGGTAGGGTTTCGTTATATGTGCAAATTGCGGCATATGGTCCGGCATGTAGTTTGCTAGGCCGACCGCACGTTTTAAGTTCTTTTTTTGGTTTTAGGCAGTGACTACACAATCAATCATGCGTTTTTCTTTTTCTGATGCTATTGTGATCCTTTGTGTTGTTGCTTTAACGCCTAGTATATTGACTGTGTTGACTGTGAATATACATTTGTTGTGGTTTTGTCGGGGGTTGGCTACGTTGAGAGACTACAGGTCTCAGGCCATATTTTACAGCAAGAAACCCTCTTTGATTTATGAAAGTCATCAGAGTTGGCCACTCCCGAGAGCTAATCAAGTTGTTTAATTTACTCCCGAGAGTTGAGTTAATACTTACCCGACTCCTGAAAACAGATTAGGTTTCTCAATCAACTCCCGAGAGTGGATTAAGTCTGCTAACCGCAACATTCTGAAAATAGCTGCGGTTCTATGTAAGTCACAGCTTATGCGGAAAGGCGCCATGTGATCAGCGTTAGATTTTGTTGCAGAGAAGTAGAAATAAAGTAGCATCGAAATGTTGAAGTGCTCTGCAGAAGATTTCTCATACTAACCATATGGGTTTTTATCCTGGCCAGCCCAAGTGGCTGATCACTAGCACAAACACCTTAGATATAAAACCAAAGGTGGGGTCAGAAATAAATTCATCTTTATTTAAAGTCTACTACATTGCACTCTAACAATCTTCCACGCAAAATTACATTCTTACAAAAAGCTGTCTACGCACCATTATACTGCTAAGAGCCTGTATATAGGACTACAGTTGTAAGTAGATATACTTTGAGTGGTGACACAAAACAATCCAAACATAGCGCAGTAGTCTATAAGTTATAAAACATCCAGAAAACAACTGCTCAGGAGTAAAGACTATCAGTAGACTCGGCGTAAACAGTCATGCCTATGCTAGAGCAGTATCAGAAAATCCACAACTCGTGCATGATTTGGAGGCATTGTCTTTGCACGATTATGTCACAAGTATCCAACATAACAACAGAATTAGAAAATGGATTTCCGAAATACGATTCTCATATGTTCCTGTGAAAGAGCATCACATACCACGTGAGATGCAAACCAGGCAGTGAGATAAGCTTGAATAAAGCAGCATATACTAGTACCAATCAGTAAAAGATAATATACCCCGCCTCAACACATTTTTCGTAAATCAGTAAACGTACATAAAAAAAATGGAATTGTTGCTAAATTTACAATTGTACATATTTGACTAATATTACAGTACGTTATCATCGGTAAAATGTGTAAATGTACAATTAATGACATTTCCAAATTTTCAATGTACATTTAGCGGCTTTGTTCTTTATTTTATGACTCTGTTAACGATTGATCTACTCCTGGTATCAATATTTTTACTTTTTGTATGTGTACTGCGTATATAAATTTGTGGAATGTTCGTATGTCAATGGGCTCATCCGCATTCTGTGCGTATAGCTTGTCAACTAATATGCCTAGTATATACGCGTTGCCCTCGTGTAGAAAGGGCGATATAACGCTATAGGCACATAACCGCTAAAGACATATCACCAAGCGCTATATCAAATAAAATCATCTTCAAATACTGCATGCTATGCTAGCAAAGTGGATAGAGCAAACCTATTCTAACGCCACTTCACAATCATGCATGTACATGGCAATGACAACCAAGTCGCCGACATGCTATCAAGATTGCATGACGATTCATTCAACATCAAAGCGTCAAATGTATTGAAGAAAGCTATTAAGAACATATACAGTGGTCAAGAAAACACAGACTTTGAAACATACATGCCCATACTTAGATTTGCCATAGACTGGAAACTACAACCAAGATTGTACAAAGAAGCAGAAAGCAGCTCCGAGTCTCATGTCGGATTTGCAATTTGTTGTTATCATGAATGGTACTCTGTCTTTTGGAGGCTGAACTATCAATGCCTGTTAAACCGATGCTATGTGCTGCTAAACAAAGGCTTCATCACAGGTCTTGGTCCATAAAGCCCTAGTTTGCCTTTGTGACATGTTGAATGTTCAAAGGCTTAAGGCAATTTGATCCGACAAGAAGTTGACGAAACAACACATACTGTTCACATCTCTTTTACCGTAGCTAGGGTTTCCTCCAATCAAGTATGTGCTCTATCTTTCTTGGATCGATATGATCCCATCACCCACTACACGGCATCCTAACAGCTGTTTTTCGTTAATTCCGAAGTGACATTATTTGCTGCTGATCTTTGAGTTGTGCTTATTCAGTATTATCAAGATCTCTTTTACAACTCTATCATGCTCTTCTTTGGTATTAGTGAAGATGTCTATGTGTCTATATATACTTGTATATTGTCCGTGTCTCAAATCATTTCTTGCATGACTTGTTGGAAGTACGGTGGCAACACGTGTAGACCAAGCGGTACTCCTTTAAATGAGTACTGTTGTCCATTTCATGTAAACGTGGAGTATGTCCTGTATGGTTGGTATATCTTCATCTGGTTATGCTGTTGTTCCAGATCATTCGTCTCAGAAACTCGCTGATCCCTGCAAACCGTGTCTTTCTATAGGCGCCCTAATCGGGCTCATATCCAAGCAGACTCATACCTTCTCCAAGATCCCAATAAAATTGAACTAGTCCAGCGCCAAAAGTTCAAAGTTTGCTGGGGTGGGCTCGTAGTTTACTGCGATGACTCTATCTTCCAGCCAGGCCCTATAACTTGTCCTCCGACCACATGTTCATGACGCCATACAATATAGTTGCGAGTACGATACTTGAGCTTCGAGAAATTTAGCATAGTCAAGTGTAATATCGCATAACCGTTGTTTCCGTCTGTGATTTTAACTTTATCATATTCGACGATCAAATCCTTTAGCTTCCCTACAGAGTGAGATTTGATCTCTTTCACAGTCTTATAAGGCTTTTGAATAATACAGACTTCGATAAATTGACATCTGACTGATTTTTCTGTGAATTTATGTTTGTAGGTAAATCAGTCATAGTTGCACCTAGCAAACTACCCATGCCTATTATCAAGTCATAGTCTAGTGATATATTACAGATGACCGTCTTTGTGGCAACATCGGCCGTTGACAGCCTATATGAACCTTAAATCTACAGCCGTATCACGACACATTAACTTGCGATTACCAGCTTGAGCATCGTATGTTCTTATTTATAAATTACATTGGTTAGTTTACAAATACACACTTGATGATGTACATGAAATTTATGTGTCCGGATCCACCAGCGCTCATCACCCCGTACATCAAGAATGACACGCTCGTCTTGCGGCACATCCTTTTGTCTTTGTGACAAGACCCGGTATATTGGTCATTTGATCTTCGGTTGAATCTTACACGACTGTTTGTAAAAACATACAATACCAGTACAATCATTGTGTGTAGGTACCGGTTTCCCGCCTGACTCTTGATGATTCTAATATCAGGAATGTAGTATTTGGGTCAAGGCCCAATACTTGTGTACTGAGAATCCTGTAAAATTGGGATTTGGAGTTTGGCTTTCGGATTTTCTACTACTATGATTCTACAGCCCCCTATAATGCCACAGCCTCCCTGTGAGATGGTGGAAAGTGACATTTGCACGTTGGTATTTTATACAAGGGGGAAACTCATACCGTAGACTAAAAACATGTCCCATTACCTATGTATCGTATTAACTGTGAGATGGTGGAAAGTGACATTTGCACGTTGGTAATTTATACAAGGGGGAAACTCATACCGTAGACTAAAAACATGTCACCATTACCTATGCATCGTATTAACTATCGGATCAATCCTCTGCTACGTTCAACGGAGTCAGTCATAACTATTGCTCTCAGTTATTGCAATTCTGGCTTTAGAAAGCGTTTCTCAACGTTGTTACTCAACCGAGTTGTAGTGGGCAGAGTATGCTACGAACTAAGATATTCTTTGCAAAGTGATTCTTCTTGTTAATGAAACTGGTTATGTCTCCAACTAGTGCACTTCCTGTTTCTCGATGCTTTTGCGTCCGTAGATGGCGTCATCGTATTGTAGTAAATGTACGCTAGATAACTGTATTTCAACGCACTCCCCCCTGAGAGAGGGAGACGTTGTTCATTTATAAGTAATTGTAAAACTCGTGACTCTAAATATGAGTCATGAGTCATGTGCTGTAATAGTAAGCAAAACTAAGTTAATCAGATTATTCTGGTAAACTGTAAAAACTGTGATAAAACTAAAATAAACCTAAGTTCGTGTATTCCGACCACAATCCCCCCAAACTGAAGTACTGACCGAATAGAAGTGTGCCAGTTTTAGAGATGATAAGGATTACCCAAAGTACCTTAGTTGCTGGCATTTATCCTCTGAGAGCTAGAGCAGTGTGCTGGCAGTTATCCTCTGGGAGCTAGAACAGTGTGCTGGCATTTAACCTCTGAGAACTAGAGGGCTCGAAAATCACGGTTCGAGCGCACCGTCCTACCGAGTAGTCATATCTTACTATAAAGATTGGATCTGGGCACGTTGGCGTTTACGTATACGTGTCTGCGAGGCCTTGTGGTAGGCCATGATATCGTTGGCATCATCAAAGGTCTCCGCTGTTTCCCACGTGGGGTCGCCTTCGCGCCATCTAACCAAGTATTCCAATTTCCCTGTATCATCATTAGTACGGTGTGTAATAATGTAGCGAAACTCAACATCTCCCTCTGTCCACAATTCATCGTTAAGTGGTGGGTCTGTGCGCCGATGCACTAACTGGAGGAGTTCCACCCGTACCGGTTTGCCATTGAATTCTGGAGGGGCAGAGCCGTCTTTATTCGCCAACTTATAGCGCTGTCTGACCCTAGCCTTAACCACATACGGCCCAAACAGCGGCCGCATTGCTTTAGTCGTTCTGCCCTCCGATCGTACCATTACCACATCACCTTCGTCGAAATGTACCAAGTCATGAGCGTGCAGGCGATCAAATGCCTTCGTGAGTTTGCCCTTATACTTCTTGGTAATGTGGTGGAGTGTCGGCAGGATGGTATCCTGCAACTGATATAACGGTCGGGCCCAGGTGTCGTTCGTCATCGGCTGGGTATCCGGTAACTCATCAGTAAAATCGGCAAACGGTACGTGACGGCGGCCAAAATATACACTGAACGGCGCGCTCTTATGCCGTCGGGATATCCGAAGGTCCTGATATAACATTGTAAACGGAAGACGTTCGTCTCATCGTTGAGGAACTGCCTCACAGCATTGTCTAATGGAACGTGTAATTTCCTTATGACGTCGTTCAGCAGCACCCAGTACTTGGGGTCGATATGGCGGCGACACCTTGTGTAGCATCCGCACTTCTTGGACCAGGAGCTCCACTATCTTGTTGGTGGATTCAGTCCCCATGTCCGTCTGGATCATACGTGGGAAACCATGCTCCCCAAAAACTTATATTAGTGTCTGCACCGCTGTCTCCTTCGTCTTGTCCGGTGCCGCTCGAAGGATTGAGTAACCTGTAGCGATGTCCAGGACGTCAAGTATATAATTGTTCTTTCTTCTGGACTCAAGTGGCATTGGGATGTAATCAACTTGAATATGGTCCCACGGGTAGCGCGCGTCAATGCTAATCATCGGGTGAAAGCCCATACGTAGCGTATCCTGTCCCAAACATGTAGCGCACTGCCGTTTGACTTCCGTTGCCAATTCGAGTGCGCCCGGCCACACATGGCCGTTATGTCGGAGTTGTTGAACTTTGTCGGCCGCTCCATGATGTCCTTGTTCGTGTTGAGTTTGCGTGAGTCGCGTACGGCGCTGTTGTTCTTCTGGTGTCGCTCGCTCAAACGCCGTTTGACCCTCTGCGTCTGCCATTGCCACCGAGATCTCTTGTGCCGTATCTAAACATATCACGTACGCCGTGTGTTTTGGTTTTGCATACCCAAGTCGATGTGAAAACAGCGGGTCCAGTTTGAACCCGTTAGCAGGCCCCACCCGTGCAATCACTGTGTGTCCCCATGGTGTCTTACCACAGGCGTACTTAGCATACTTGAGGAACGTATGTGGCGTTCGTGGAACCAGCACTGGCTCTGACTGCAACGACAGCTTGAACAAGTCAAACCATGGTGCCCTTGGTACCCATTGTAGACATACAGTTGCCCTTGCCCCATTAGTCCTTATCTTGCGCAACATTTTGTGTGTGTTCTCCTATGGTGGGTTCATCCATCCATCGACCGTTGATCAGTCGTAGGCAAACGCACCCTCCCCATTGTCTTTTGTCCAAAATCGAGGGAGCTGAGCGTTAGTTGGGTCCGCAAATATGTCTATATTATTCGGGCCGAAGTGTTGTTGTGCTTGTTCAAATTATCTAGGGAATAACTGCCAACCATCTGTGTACAGTATTTCAAGTTCGTCTTGCTCCGCTGTCCCCTCGTGTAATCTGTTCAACATGTCCGGAAGCACGTTCGTCTCTCCTGGCTTATGTGATATGGTAAAGTTGAATGGTGCGATAATATGTGCCATCTCTGGAGCATCGGATTACGCTTGAGCTGTGTATTCATATACACAAGGGCCTTGTGGTCCGTGAAGACTGCAAACCGTTGCCCATCCAAATGCTCCCTAAAAAGTGTAAGCCCATACACCAAAGCTAGTAACTCCTTCATTGGTGTATCGTAGTTCTGTTGCGCATGGTTCAGAGTCTTGCTAAAGAACATTAAATAGTGTTTCTTCCCGTTGACCCATTGGAATAACGCTCCCCCCAAACCGTAAGTGCTAGTGTCGGTTTTCAAATTCAATGGTATACCGTCGACCGGTAAGTACAACGCTACTGCATTAACAACTGCATCTTTCATCGCCTGCCACGCCTGTGCATGTCTCTCCTCGCAACGATCGCCGATCAACTCATTCGGTTTGAGTTTGCAAAATGCGCGCAAAGGTGCGACCGTGTTCGCGAAATTGGGGAGATGCTCATGAAGGTAATTCGCCAAACCTAAAGCAGAGGCTATATCCTTGTACCGTAGTGGGGTAGGTCAGTCGATAAGCTTGGTCTGCTTCTCATGATCAATGTCTATGCCTTGTGCAGACACCTTCTTCCCTAGGGTCATCACTTCGGGAATAGTGAAGTGGCACTTGGCGGGGTTAAGCTTATAAATGTGGTATGTCAAGCGTTGGATCACCTGCTGCACCGTCTTAATATGTTCGTCATAATCGTCGCTAGCGATAACTATGTCGTCGATATAGTGGTGGACCGGTAAGCCGTCAAGTATCGTGCTCAAGGTACGGTTGCGTGAGCACATGGAGTCCGAACGGTGCCGATGTAAACGAGTACTGATAACGGTCGTGTGTAAAACTAAATAAGTATTGTGAATCTGGGTGGATCGGCAGCCTGTGGTATGCCACAGAGATGTCCACCGTAGTGTAGTACTTCTTACTCTTGAGGCGAAAGATAAGTTCGTTGACCTTTAGAATCAAAAACTGGTCACCAGGGATAAGCGCGTTAACGGCGCGCATGTCTAAACACACCCTCACCTTCTTCACTTTTCCTTCCGCATCGAACGTCGGCACCGCAAGGAGAGGGGGTTGACGGTTGTCGGTGTCGTCCGTTTCGATATCACCAAATCCGCCAACCACTTCTCTACATGTTCGTCCACGTAGGGTAGCCATCGGTCAGATACAAAGTTACGTGTCGATCTGCGCATGTGCATCGCCTGTTCACGGGTTACCGGAATGGTAACTTCACTCCCTTCCAGACGACATAGCGCGATGTCAGCAATCATCGCGTTCGCCTCTAAATCCTGTGCCAGACGTTGGCGTGCGTCGGCGGGTTCCGTCGTGTTTGGAGCCTGTCGGCGTGGGATGGGTTCGAAGAGCTCATCCAGTTCTGTGAGGTCTATCGGTGCGAGTGGCGATTGGATACCGCCTATGTATAATCTCAAGCCTTTCAACATATCTTGCTCCACTATGATGTCTATACCTGCAGGTAAATTCATCAACTCAAGTTACCCGTCGATAATCTTGGTGCCATACCGAATGGGTACCACTTCTGTCGTCTCCAGTCGAGGAGTTCGAACCGCATTGTCAGCTAAATAGATGTGCTCCCGTGTCTATCAATGCTTTGAACGTGCGTCCGTTAACTTGCACTTGAATATAAACTCGGTTATCAGAAGAAAGCAATGGGTCCTGTATCGCCATCACTGCCCTAATAGTGTTAACAAATGTGAAGCTCATATAAAACTCAGATACCTTCACATCTCATGCTCGTTCGGTTACGGACTCCCATACCCCGTGGTCATGGTCTGGTTCCGGTGCCGTGTGCTCGAAGTCTTCCGTGAGTATCGTGTTAATGTGTACCTCTGTAGCTTCTAATGATGGTACAAAGCCGTCGTCCTGTGTAATCGCATTCACCTGTACTTGAGGAGTCGGATTCGTAGTTACCAAGTCTCTACTCATGGTGTTGTTCTGCCCCTGTCTTGAGGTTGGAGCTGCGGTCGGTCTGTATGCCAGTTGTGCGTCTCTTGATGTGCGGTTGTTGTCGTACGGCCACGCCCGACCATCCGAACCCCCTGGTGGCGACGCACGGAAATGATGACATCGTGGAATATGACGTGAACCTGGTGGTGCTTGTGCCTGACATCCCGCACAAGTCGTAGGTGGTGACGGTTGGGGTCGCTGTGTCCAGTTCTGCGACTGTCGTCGAACCGTCTGCGGGTTAGGGCGGCTATTGGTGAAGTCACGAGTCCCGTTACTCGATGGACCCTCCCGATTATTCCGGTTCTGGAGACGCGCCGTGGTGCGCTACTGTGCGTCCTGAATGTCGGGGCTTAATAGCTGCAGAAGCTCGCGCGTCTTCATCAGTTGCCATTTCGGATGTAATTGCAGGGTACGTTCATACGTTCTCCCAGTGAGAGCTTCCTCTAAAAATTGTACAATACAGTGATTTAATAAGTTCTGTTTAAATCTGCATCTGTTTGGCACCGTTCCCGTGCCCTCCGATGGTTCTCCATGAGCTGTGTCATTTGTTCCATGATAGGGGTATGCATGTTCCGACTGTGGCCCTTGGCTAGCTTATGAAACGCGGGATAGACAGTGGCATGCGTCTCATGCGAGCAGACCTGTTCGATTTGTAGTTGTGGAGTCCACATCTTCAATCGCTCAGAGTTATCGCGGATGTAATCCAATGTTGTTTTCTCAGCCTTGAAATAAGATAGTACTTTATGAACCATGTAAGGCTCCAACTCTCATCTAACCCTGCGATTTGTGCGTTCTTAAACGCCTCAAGGAGAGCCTCTCTCGTATCCCGTTCCGTGATGTCGTGTAGATGGTATCTATTCGAAGGCCAATCGGGCCATATACGTGGTGACGGGATGGGCCGCTTTTCCACGGGGCGGGATTCTAGCGTGAACGTCTCAATCGCCCCCGAAGAGCTTCAGCTCGAGCCGTATTATTGTCCTCTATTGCTTGGCATAGCTCGTCGCTCAGGTGTAGTATACGTGCATGCAACGCTTGTCGGCTAGGTATCTCCATCCCCTGCCGCTTGGGTGTCTGTACATATTCACTGGCTGCTTCCTTCTCGAACGACTGTCGTTGCTGTTGTTGGCGAAAGTTTGTATTTAACCGACCTTGCATGTTCTTCGGCGCCTCACTCCCGTGAGGGTTCCGCTTGGCTAATATCTGTTCACGTGCAAACTCTTGGAAAGATGGGGTGTCCTCAATAGAGGACAAAGTCTCCCCCCCCTCGGTCGACCGGACCTCTATCCCAGGTGATTCATACCCGAGTCCATGGTGCGGACGTGTACGGCCTTGGATACGGAACGTAGAGTTATCCTCATTTTTTTAGCAACGTATTGCACCCGTTCGGGTGTGCCAGTAGATGTCTCAGTGGCAGTCAGCAATGTTGTAGGCCGATCGGCAGTTTTGCGCTGCAACCTTTGTTCATACTTCTTTAAAAGTGACTGCTGTTGGGCCATTAGCTCGGTGAGTTTCTGAGCGGAAGATTGGTCCCGTACCGTGTCCTTGTTGTTGGTGCGACGGCGGTGGCGTCTACGCTTGTTAGGTGGGAGGCGTTGTTGGTCATTACTGGAGGATAAGGCCCCTGAAGTACCCGAGGACAGACGGGAGGACAGGCCATTACTAGCTACATATTCACCAGTAATGGTCTGACTCCGGTCCGCACGCATGTCGGGAACTGCCTTGGTCTCACCCTCGAAGACGACGTCATCGCCTGAGTGGGCAGGTTCATCTCTGTGTGCCGTTGGTGACTGCTTGTCGTTAGCGGACACTGGGTGGTGAGCCTCTAGACGCATCTGTTGTTGCCCATCCAGAATCTGTCCTGTGTGTGAACCAATGCGGTCCGGATTGGATTGACGACGCTTAGTCCCACGTCGGTCAATATCATCTTTGCGACGTTCAGGGTTCAGGTGTTGCTGTCTACGACTTTGGCGGGGGTTGGACATCGTCGAGGAAGTATGTTTCAACGGATCTTGAAATGTATGCGAACGAACTCGAAAAGAATTGAATATAAATATACAATTCTTACTAGAGTCCTTCCCTCAAATACATGACGTCTCGACGATGATACTCGAGGAACCAGTGGGCTCCCTTTTCATTACTTTATTTCATTCACAGACCTTAGTTGAATATAAAGTCGAGACACATTAATCACTAACTGATGTCTTACTCCCCTTTGAATAAATACCTCGTTGAGGTATGCCCCGCTTGTCGGAACATCCCTTCAACCTTCCCGTCAGCTACTCCGGCTCCGACCTGGGGTTAGCGTAGTCTCGGTACCTCGTCGTGTACTCCATCTATCGGTCCTGATTGCTCTTCTTACTTCCCTGACTTCGTGTCCTCTACTCGTGACCATTGCTCTCAGTTATTGCAATTCTGGCCTTAGAAAGCGTTTCTCAACGTTGTTACTCAACCGAGTTGTAGTGGGCAGAGTATGGTACGAACTAAGATATTCTTTGCAAAGTGACTCTTCTTGTTATGAAACTGGTTATGTCTCCAACTAGTGCGCTTCCTGTTTCTCGATGCGTTCGCGTCCGTAGATGGCGTCATCGCTTTCTTCGGTCGTGTCTATCTGCGCTAGCGTGGAAGTCGTTGTTGGTAATTCATAAGAACATCATCATCCGCTGTCATTTGCACATTGCAGAAGGTACTCTTGAAATCTGTTTCCTTCTTTGGATAGGCGGTAATTCAGTATGGAGGTGAAATGTACCTCTTCTCCATGTGCTATTTTTTTTGGGAGGAAAGTTTATCCCTGCTGAGGCTACTTTGAGCAATCTTATTGGCACATCGCTCACTGAATTAAGATATTCCGGGGCCTTGAGTTGCCTTCTTTGCTGACAATTTGATATAGTCCTCCACATGGCGCTATCATTTTGTTCATTTCTCCTTGGTAACGGATCATCACTATGCACCGGTATTAAAATTCACATGTTGTCTTTGAAACTTGCGTTTAATTGCTGCATGCATTGTTGGTATGTTGATGTCCAGTTAAGGTCGAATTGCCTCTTCCAGGTTTTCCAGCGAGTATTCTTGTGGTTGGCACCACGACTTCCGTATTGTATCTCGCAAGTTGATCCTGTACGCGTTCGAAGTAGAAACTTGATCTTGGTGATTTTTGTCTGCAGGAGGATCTGAGGTTATTTGCCTCATTTGCATGAATGAAAGTCGGGTGCACCAGTTTCCTGGGGGTTTGTTCAACGATCTTATGCAGCAGTGGCATGAGGTCTCTGTGTGATCGGTCGTTCACATTTAAGACTTTAGGATGATACGGCCTAGAGACTAGGTGTTGCGTTGGCGCCTGTGCAATATTATCAATAATGTGTTCGATCTCCTGGTTAGTTTGCATACCCTGTGGAAATGTACGTTCGCACATTATAGGCACAAGCGTTTCTGCTACAGTAACTGCTGCTTTGCCCATCATTGATCGGAGTAAGATGTAAGTCGAGCGTATGTCTACCACGCTAATGCATACGTGTTGCCACTATATGAGTTAAATAGTGGAACTATGATGTCCACTTGTATTTTGTCCTCTGGGAATGCGGTCGATATTGATTGTAGGATATGTAAGCTCTTTTTGTGAATTTTGTTCGCAAGATACGGTACACAATCATCGATATATCTTGGTACATGTTGTCATATTTGTGACCAGTTGTGTATATTGCTTTATGATACTGGCTTGTGCCTCATTGATAATTGTCTTGGACTCTCGCATTTGATTGTTATAGTTGTCTGTAGCCAGGTTGTTCTATGACTGACATACATAGTTCAGTTACTAGACTTCTGACTATGCATGAGTGACGTGCTCCTGAGTGTACGAATACTATATAGGTGTTCCTATTGATTGTAATCTTTGATCTCGTGATTTGCGAAGAAAGTAAAAGAGTCGGTAATTTTTATCGTTCGCATTTTTTGACAACATTTCGTCGCCTGTATTTATAAAAGACAAGGGGAGCTTAAACACTTATTTGTAGATAAATTGGACTCACATACATATGCTACAAAATGCCAGCAGTGACCAGAGCAGGAGTGTACAGTGAGGAGGGTGAGACCACCAGCATGAAGAATACGGATATCAGCCACGACACCAGTCAACCTACTTGTCAGCAGGTCTAGACACCAGGTAGCAGCTTTGAGTCGACCAACACCTGATGGTATATCAATAAACCCATCAGCAATGAGACTTGAGATTGACAAGAAAATGTGTCACAATGGAAACCACTCCATGGTTAGCATATTCATATCCAAATTGGAATCCACAGAGCCAGTGAATATTCTATAGCTACACAAGACGCAAGCAGGCATTCATGAACAACAACCTGAGTGTCACATGCCTCAGGAGGAGATATAAAAAAAGATACTGAAACATGTGGAAGCAACGCAGAAGCTGAGCTAATTATGATCAGTCAGTTCATAAGCGAGCTAGAAATCAAAATCACCCGAGCGTGATAAGAATAAGGAACCGGCTCTAAGTAAACTAATCAAAGTCTCCAAATTGCTGAAGTTAACGAAGATATTTTCCTCAAAATGGAAAATTGTGAATATATAAAGTTAAAACACAAGGCAGAGATAAAATCCTAGTCAAGTCCATGCCTCTATGTCAATAAACATCACTTGTAAAAGTACTACTAGATAATGCAGACGCAAGAGAGAAGACTAAGGAGGTATTCAATGATATACGTGACTCGCAGAAGCATATCACATGGTATATCACCGATCCACAGAAGTTCAATAGTACCCTTGTTGACAGACCAAGACTCCATCTTGGAAGCTATTTACTAAAGAAGCTCATCAACTACGTGGAGAACAAAACACTGAAAGATACAGGAACATAAAGAGACAATATATGTGCAACCTCTCAAAACACTCACTTACTACGGGTAGCAAAAGAAGACAGATATCTTCAAAACGGATAAGAAGCCTGATGGAAGTGATGGTAACTTATCATACGTGAACAGATTGTATTCTATAACCTCGCCGAAGCACGTATACGAGCTGCAGCGAAGGTACAGGTGGACCAATTGTTCAGAAAGCGTATGAAACATAGTATGCCACACGCCAACAATATACCGAGCACGGCGCACACCAATCATTCACCGAGTATAGTACCACCACTACACAAACGTCCGAGAACAGACAAGCGAGAGGAGCGAGAGCCAGTCCTTGCTGTACAGTAATATCGACCCTGTATCGTTTTAGCCAATGGCCCATGAAAGCCACAGCGCAGGCTAAGAAAGCTGAAGATCGCGCCAAGAGTGATGTACACATGGAGCAACTTGACAATACCACAGGAAAGGTAGAAGACCAATCGAATAGCGATGCATCCTGAAACAACTGGCGGGCGGAAAATTGTCTTTGCTGGTAACTATTTAAAAAACACGGGTTAGTTTACCCACATTTGTGATTTCTGCGATTTGTGTCACTTAGCGCGAAGTGTTTACCGTTTCTTATCAATCGGCAACTTGCTGTTTCCATTCTGAGAGTGGGAATATGGCATTATTATTTAGTCTTATTTTGTTATATGAGATATAAACGAGCCTTGTTTGGTTGATCTCAACGAGACTTATTTCATCATGTGTAGTACTACCGAGACTTAGTTTTCTCATTGGTGTTGTTAGTCTTGTTTACCCATATGTGTATTTCCTCACATGTGGCAACACACCTTTTTACAATGTTGTGTGTCTATACCAAACTGTTCATTGTCCAATCACACTCAGAGTTTTTATTTCTATGATGTATGTATGTACTGCTTTCCTTACAAGTTGCAAATTTACTGTGCGACTACCTCGTTCATTTGTGTGTCTTGGTTCTAATAAGACGTAATTAACGTCTTAGAAATGTAACGTATGGAGTTTATTTTATAGCGTAGCTGACAATACAGTTAGCTGACAGCAATTTATTAGGCAACTCTTCGAGCAATTCTAGCAACAATGTTCTTACATTCCAAATGTGTTGACTATTTGTGGGTTCAACACTGACAATCCCATTTGTCGGTTCAACACTGGCAATCCCACTACAACTGACCTAGCCCTAATAGGCAACTATGTACAGTTGCCATGTAGCGTAACTATCTGCCCAGTGCCAATTCGTTTACAGTGTCGGCTTGCCATGACACCAGTGAATCAAAATCCACTGCGGCTAATTCTAAGTAATAAATAGCCAACACAGTTCGGCATCTTGCCAAGTATGTGGCTATTACAATAGTTTCAATAAATAAGTATACGAGAGTAGTCGGTAGTAAAGTTAGGTATGTCTCGTGAAATCAGCAATCCTCTGGGTGATTGAAAGTTGAGACATCGCCTATATAGAATCTTCCTAGAACTGAATTCGTCAAAGGGATTTTATATATGTTTTCTTCGTCAACCAGGCAAAACTGTTACTATGTTTCGTGGCAAAGTTGCGAGCTAACAAAATCGTATTTTTAGAAGAATTTTATATATATATATAAACGGAAACACTCATGATGTCTCCAATGATCGTACTAACCAATAACTAGCCTCTTATCAAGAATTGCTGACTTGCCATCATCAGATTGGCGATCTGGTTGGCTAAACAGATGATAAACTAGGCAACGCTAATAGTCAATAGAAACCTGTTTTCGCTTGAACCACAATCGCGCTATTAAAGTATT
>NW_014040495.1:161620-164045 GCF_001186125.1 Sphaeroforma arctica JP610
CTAACTGACTAAATTGTATTTTAGTTTAATATAGTTTGAAACCTAGTAATTTCCATCGAAGTTTACACTACAAGTATACCGCAATCATGGTGTGCTCAATCTTATACGCCAAGCTGCGGGGGGAGCATAGTACTGTTATACTCTGCGTATGCATCATCACTGGCGAGAATACTCAGCTGAACAAATGCGTGATGTATTTCGGGTGAGTATTGACAAGGCAGACGAATACCGTCCGGCAAATGTGTCCGACACGACCGCAACAAATTCTGGGAAGTTCGCATTCACGCCCATATGTGCCATAGATTTCCATCCGATACATGGGCATCAGGCGTTGATTTAGAGGTGGACAGTGTGGCATTCTCGGAGCCCATACGTAAAACCCTAAAACCCATAGTTTATTGCCCTTGTTGTTACCCCGTACGTGACCCATCAAATCGTTATCATCAGAATTGTTATCCTCTGTTTCATCTGCGCACATAATAATAGAAGCACAGGGAGAGAAAAAAAAATAGAAGCAACGATATACATAGAATAAAAAAGCATATAATATTTAATAAACAAGTCTTGTAAAACATTTATTTAATATCATACCGGTGAATGTCTTGAAACAATCAAAATCAAGTACGCAAAGAACTTGATAATATTTGGCCGAAGCTCAAAAGAAGCTACTAGAGATTGAGAACAAATAGTTCTACCAGAACAATTGCACACAGAGATCCTACCATTAAAACACAAGACAGTAATACTGTTCGAGTGTAAGGTGGTAGACCTCGTGTAAAGTACATATATATATATATATATATATATAATGGTGCGTTCGAAACAACTTATTTCTGATCTCACCCTCAGTAGTATGCTGATGGTGTTTGTACAAGTGTTCAACTACGTGGGTTGGCCAGGGTAAAAACTCATATGATCAGTACGAGAAACCATATTTATACAAAACCTTTAGTATCAAGATATATATCTCGAAATAAATACATCAATTTTTATGTTACGGACTCTCGGCTGGCCGGTGGTCCAGCACTACACGGCGCATACCCGATCAGTACCACAGAGGTTGGTACGCTACTTAGTAGGTCAGCAAGCAGCAAATACATGGAAAACAAAATGCAAGCTCTTGCGATGGAAAAGTTATTGTTCGGTAATAAGCCAATAAAATCACATATGACATCAGAATACGAGGGATTGACGCAGTCAGTCTGTGCTATCAACAGAAGCTACTGTCAGTCTGTGTTGTCTACAGAAGTAACAAATAGGTACTATACCATTTGCACATTGGGGGAACATAAAAAACTCAAGTTCTTGTGGCGAAAAGGTTACTGTTCGGTAAAAAGCCAATAAAATCGCACATAACATCAGAATACGAGCGATTGCCAATGTCAAATTATGTCTAGCCAAAACCACATATTTTAAATTAAGACTAAGATTACGAAAGAAAGTATGTCTAATTACAATCACATATGACAAAATATGACTATTATCACAAATGATAAAACAGTTTGACAAACACAAAAACACATCATCAATGACAAAATAGAAAACAACAAGATGTTGATCAATACAAATGGATAAACACTTCAAACAGAAGTGAAACAACGTGTGTGCAATAACAACATAGATATTTATTTAAAACAATTTCACTTTACACAATATCAGCAAAGACAAAGTGGGTAAATCGCTTAACTTTAAACAAATTAAATGCAAGTGTTTTGCTAATAACCAGAAACGCTTATACACGCACACAAAGCAGGAGTGCACTGTGTGGTAAGGGAGGACATCAATATGCATATCATGAATAAAAGCCCGACAGTCGTTCAAAATTTAAGTAGTGGTAAGAGTTCACCAAAACCTAACGGAGTACCAATCCATGCATTTGAAATGAGATTAGAGATTGACAAAAACATGTCGTGGGAATCATATCGTGGTTAGCAGATTCATATCCATGTTAGAATCCGCAGAATTCGTGGACATTACTAAATGCGAGTATGATATCTTTCATGGTTATCCATTTGAGCGTCTCATGCCTATTTGCAATTATAGAATTGAATGCGCAACCCCTTAATTGTTCATAAAAATAAATGAGCAATCCTATCTATAAAAAGATAAATCATTCATTATGTTATAGGGATAATATTATTTATTTCAAAGGAGTTTAAGTTACAATGTTTGTACATATGGTATGGCTCTCATAGCCATTGTAGTGGTTCTGGGAAGATCGATATGTTTACTTTCTAAAGTTGCATTATGCATAGATAAAAGTCACCTAGACCGAGAGACGAGACCAAGACCAAGACCAAAACCGCGACCGAGGCCGAGGCCGAGGCCGAGACCGAGACCGAGACCGAGACCGAGACCGAGACCGAGACCGAGACCGAGACCGAGACCGAGACCGAGACCGAGACCGAGACCGAGACCGAGACCG
>NW_014040495.1:164496-180446 GCF_001186125.1 Sphaeroforma arctica JP610
AACCGAGACCAACCGAGACCAACCGAGGCCAACCGAGACCGACCGAGACCGAGGCCGAGACCGACCGAGACCGAGACCGAGACCAAGACCGAGACCGAGACCGAGACCGAGACCGAGACCGAGACCGAGACCGAGACCGAGACCGAGACCGAGACCGAGACCAAACGAGACCGAGACGCGACCGAGAAACGAGGCTAAATTTCATGTTTTCATGATGTGTGTGTGTGGGAGTTGGGATTGATGAGGGTCACCCCAGTAGAAAATAGTGGACACGTCAAACACCTCGACTAGAAAACCCTATTTTTTACTTATTATCAACGATAATTACGTCAAAAAATGATGATGGCCAGAGGCCAGTGGCTCCGTGGCGCATACATATTTTTTTACTATAAAAAAAATCATCTAAATATGTGATTTTTCAGAAAAACCCCCATCTCCATAGGAAAACCTAGTTCAGGTATTTTACTTTATATCTATTTCCCCCCCCAAATATTATTAAAATAAGGGGAGCAAAGATTTATATATTTTTATAAACACAGGACAGGGCAAGTGGACGACAGGCGGCACGGCGCCAGGCCATAAGGCGCAAGCTCGACCAGCTGAGCCCGTGCCCGACCGCCCGCGAGAGTGCCCGAAGCGAGTCAGGGACACAGCAGGGGCTGCAGGGCCAGGTGCTCAGGGTGACCAGGTCTCTCTGCTCTGTGGGGCTGGGCGCCGGTCATCGGCCCAATAAAACTCTCCACTGTCTCCAGAGAGGCCAGAGTTTACACTCTCCAGAGTCCAGACTCGAGGTCTGAGAAGTGTTTTTAACTTGAACTGCACAGGTTTTATAGAACGAAAGAAGAAAGATAGAGTAAAAATTAATCTGATTGGGTATGATCGTATACCTCTTTAATTGTCCAGTATAAGATTGATATTCAAGCTTCTTTGATTCTAAAAAGTTTGTTTATTTTATTATTGTCCACTGCAAGCTGTCTGCTGTTTCAATTCTAAATTTGTACCTGAGAGTTCAGACTCCGAACACAGGGGAGAGACCAAAGAGGCTAATAAACGACAGCAAATCATACGAAGTGAAAAAAACCAGATAAATGATACACAAGTTGGAAAATGTAGTTTACTCTGGAGTGGAAAAACCATCTGATTCGTTTGCCATGAAATACAAGGCACTCACACGCCAGCATTAAAATCATAGTCACACTGCCTTCCCTCGATATATGAACTAAAAATATATTCAAATACTAATCTGTTAAACTTAGCAATCAGAAACCAGTGATAGTAGCGTGTAGTTCAGTTGTGACTGCTGCTGTCGTTGGCCATCTCGTGTCAGATATAAGCATTTTTTTTTTTGGCCTGTTGGGGGCGAGATTGTATACCGGAGGACGCTAATTTCAGTGTTGGTGCATATAGTATGAAAAGAGAGTTCATTTCGTATATACGGGCCCTAAAATCACTTTCGCGATCGAGAAATTTGACAGAGATAGAATAGACGTGCGTGATATTACAGATTGTAATAGTGTAAGAGGTTTTTCAAAGATGGTGAAAGGTGCACAAATTCTGCCGCCCCACAGTAATCGGCTTGGGAATGTACTCGCTGAGGAATACAGGATATGTGGTTCCTTTGATCTACCCCCAATAGTGCTTAGGTATGTATGTATGTGTGTATGTTTACTCTACACCTTTTTAGTTTTAGTGATACCTTTAATGAGTCATGAGGTGCTATATCTGAATTTTCTGTTCGCTTTGTGTCGGTTTGCTTCTTTGTTGTAGTATGCGATACACACGGCGGATCCCCGTCTTGCCGCACAATTTCTGGTTTCCAGCGACCGCTGGAACATCTTGCAGTTTCAAAGTCACCATCTATGGCTCTTGAGGTTTATTATTTAATCCTCCACAGCAATTTTAGACTGTTCACACAAAGTTCTGCAGTGTTCATTCGAGATATTTCTGTGAGTGCCTTTTGATGCTTCTATCAAGTTGCAAGTGTCGTTATCATTTGTACAGATTATGGTTTATTCGATGTGTTGTGCATCATGCCTTATTTAGTGTGTTTTGCTTCCTGCATTATCAGTGTTGTACATCATGCTTTGTGACATGGTTTGGTGCACTTGTTGTGTCCTGTTCGGATTGTTGTTTTATCTATTATGAGTGGTATATTGCTAGGCATCGCCGGGCGCGGGGGGGGGACGGTGGTATGTGTAGTACGAGTGTATCTTTGTGGATCTCTAGAGAGCTTTGGGCAAGTGTTTTGGGTTAGATATTGTCTGCAGTTCGCTTAGTAGGTTTTTGTCGTCCAGCATGATGCCTGAGGGGATCCATTCTGAGCGCTTAGGTCGCATTTAGTAACAGTAGTGTGGAGATTTGCTTTTGTTATAGTTCTCGTGGTTTATATTGCGAGCGTATGGCTTACATACTTACCACTAGCAAGTCGTTTCCTTGGATAAATCGCGGCCGTTGTTCATAAACGCGAAGTAGCTGTTTGTATTTGCTGGGATTTGGCCGCCCTTCAAGATTGCGAAAGTTGGGTTGGCATGTCTACTGGCTCGAAAACTCTTCGTGATGGCAAGTCTACTGGCTCAAAAACTATTTCATTTACTAAAGAGACCTCTAATCTTCTGTATGGATATTGTATTTTTTTCCCCGGTTTCTGTAGTGTGTTATGCTGTTGTACGTGAATATATCTGACCTGATGAATTCTTCTTTTTGAGTACAAGTAACTTTTGAATACAATGCAACTTTTTTCGTGGTTACTGAAGCGTAATTTTTGTTTGCATACTAATTTCTCACATCCGCCTCACATGTATCGTCTACAGGCCTGATGTATTCTCGCTTGCCATCTGGGAAAGTTTGGAAAGGGTCGGAATCGCTGTGGAAGATGTTAGGATATTAGGAAGCGTTGCGGCTTTAATCGTCGCGGATGCTGATAGACAACATAGTATACGGTGCAATGACATAGATATAGTGTTTAACGTCGACTTTGAATATCACTCAGCGATCGTCAAGTTTGACCATGTACTTAATTGTGTGATGGAATGTTTGAGAGAACATTTTCCGGAAGAGAAACGTGAGGAGGGACAGAACCTGCCAGTGGGTGCGTTTTCAAGTGCTTATGTTAATAAGATGGTGAAGGTACCGAATCACAAATCAAATAGTTCTAAATCGGATAGGAATAGTGGAAATGAGGATTGTTGGTCTCTTATATCGCTGCGGAACGAGTCTGGACTGAATATCGAACTCAAATTTGTGCAGAATTTGAGGAGGCATTGTGAGTTTTCAATGGACTCGGTGCAGATCGTATTAACTAAGGAAGTGCTGCAAGCTAGTGCCAAGTGGGAAGTTATGTCCGGGTGGCCCGAGAATGTACCGGTCAACGCAGTGAGTGTTTGGGGAAATTACGAGGAAGCGGTGGAGCATATCAACCAGCGAATTATATCCATCAATCTGCCGGAGCAGTTGCGAGGTGGTGGTTTGTTAAAGTATTGTAGGCTATTGTCGGAGGGGTATAGTCATCCGGCCGAGATGACTGAGAAATCTATCAGGAAATTGCAGCGCTCTATGTGCACGCGGTATTTTATAGATTTCCCAACTCTGGCGCTGCAACACAACTATATAGTGGGATACATACACTCACATTTCCCGGACCCGCGCCTCGGCCTCAAGTATCTGCAACATCTGCAAGATGCTGTCGTCAGTTATACGAAACAGAATCCGAAGGAGCGTGCGTCAACAATCGAAGTTCTGGACGTACTCATGCAACACACTTCTGAATACATCGATCACATCGATTCGATGGAGTCAAGTTTGTCTGATTCGTCGAGTTCGTCTGCGGGATCCGAGTCGCCAATGGCTCCTTCTAGTGAAGAGAATCTGCTGGAAGCTATCGTCGACGGGGATGAATGCAGCACTTTGAAGAAGCTCACACGGTCAGCTTCGCAGCCAGCGGCGGAGGGGGAAGTAGTAGTGACGAAAGCTACGACCATTCTAGGACTTTCAAAGGTAGCTAAGAATGTGCAAGTAGTACACGGAGCGAGGTCTTTTGCGAAGATTGTAGCGACGAACCCTGTGCGGCCGAGTAGTGCTTCTGCTCCTGTCCCGGTGACGCAAAGTGATGCACATTCAGCCGTGTTTACCCCACCCAGGTCACCGACAGTGAGCGGCAGCAATACTAAGAACTGTTCAGGTCAAACCATCAGCGAAAAATCCAAAAAAAGTAAGAAGACCATAGCACAAGGTCAAATAGCCGCGACTGAATTCGCAACTACCCGACGAGATAGTGATGGTATGGAGTCAAGCACTAGCGCAAGTACTACTAGAATGAGTACCGATTCAACAGCTAGCTACGATACCATGTCATCCATGTCGGAGAAGGACTCAGATTCGAGCACAACTGTGCTTCTATACCCTTCACCGCCCGACACTCCTGAGATGGTTGCCACGCCCATGATCACGCTCGAAGCCGCGTCACCACTGGATGCACACCGTGCGAGTGATAGATGCGAACTTGAGTGTAGCACGGCGCAGGACGTCGACAGCAGTGAACAGGACAATCATGTAGAGCATGATTTTAGTGAGACTGCGGATGTATTCGAATATTCAATAGAGGCAAAGGAGGAAGTCTTTGCGTCCTGCAGAGAGTCGATGGTGGCCACGGATAATCTAGTTACACTCCGCGGTTTGTTGAACAAAGGGATTGTGAACGTGAATGATCGTGGTTACCTTGGCAACGACAAGAGTGAGGGTCAAACCTTGCTCATGGTTGCGAGTAAATACGGGCGGTATAAGTGTATGAAGGAGTTGGTGGACAAATTCGGAGCCGATATCAACATGGTGGGTGGGGTGGGTTCATATACGGCCTTGCACTACGCTGCGTTCCACGGTCACGTCAATGCTGTCGTTACACTACTCGAGCGGGGTGCCAAAACGGATATGATTACCTCTCAGGGAGAGACACCTGCCCAGGCAGCGTTGGCAGGTGGTAAGAAAGAGATTGCGCGTATGCTGCAATCTTACGCAAACAATGGAGGACGTGGTCCTGTAGATAGTACCTGCATGGATGGTTGGCAACAGTGTGGTCGTAAATCCAAAGGTCGCCGCAAAGCCGGTGTCACCGCTACTAACAACGGGGGCGGCAACAACAGTTCTGCTAAGTATAACAATCATGCAAAAGGGCATAATAATGTGCGTAATAGACGGATGCGTAAGTGATTTTAAAGGAATAGACATATATAGATAGATAGAGGTATTGTAGTACTGTGCGGATGCCGATGTATGCTCGACTTTGAGCGCGGCATAGATATACATATTGAGATCGAGTCACTGTTTTCATGGCTTATACCTGGACTGTCTCGAGACTATTGATCATTAGCTGTCAATGGTCTGTTAGTTCTGGAAGTTGTTACTCGTCTCTAATTTGACGCAGTACCTAGTATCATAAAACATTAGTATCACTAAATTAGAAAATAAGCCCATTCATAGTATATATTTATTAACATACAAGGAGGCTTGCAAAAAAAATATATAAAAGATTTTGATTGATAGCCATTGATAGAAAGATGAGATGCTTTTAATTCTTCCTTTTCGTCGCGAACACCACTCTACCACTTGTTCAATTGAAAGTGTGAAAGGCATATATATATGGAAAAAAGGTGCATTTGTCCTCTCACCACTTTGCCATATATTATCAAGTATATAAGTGTGCACAGAAATTTAAAGTAGGTCTGAAAATTAAAGAATCAGCTGTTTGTGCCACTTTGCAACATATCATCAGTGTGCACGGAATACATCTGTAAAATGAAGGGTGCAACTTCCCACGCCACTTTACCATATATTTTCAAGTATGTACGTGTGTACGAAATATATCTGGAAAATGGAAGGTGTGGCCGTTTGTACCACTTTGCCACATATCATCAATTCTGCAAGTGTGCACGAAAAATGAACAGCTGTAAGCACAAGTTTGGCACATATATCAATTATGTAAGTGTGCACGAAATGCTTCTAAAAAAATGAAAGGTGAAGATGTTCTCACCACTTTGCCACATATTGTCGATTATGTGTCCACGAAATACTTCCGGAAAATGAAAGGTGCTGATGTTCACACAATATTACCACATACATCAATTATTTAGTTAAGTGTGCACGGAATACATCTGAAAAATGAAAGGTGCGGCTGTTCGCACCACTTTATCAATTATGTAGGTGCGCACCGTGGAAACAAAAAGAGCAGCTGTTTGTACCACTTTGCCACATTTCAATTATGGCAGTGGGCATGGAATACATCTGGGAAATGAAAGATGCAGCTGTTCCGCCGCACCAGTTTGTCGCATATTATCTTATCCTTTCCCAATCATGTAAGTGTGTACAGAATATATCTGAAAAATGAACGGTACAGTTTTTCACACCACCTTGCCACATATCATCTATTGTCAATCGTGTGAGTGTGCATAATAGAATACATTTAAAAAACGAAAGGTACAGTTTTTCACACCATTTTGCCTAATATTTATTGTCAATCGTGCGAGTATCTAAAAAACGAGAGGAACAGATTTTTCATATAAAATCAAATATGTAAGAGGGCAGGCACGGAATACATTAAATGCAAGGTGCAGTTATTTGCATCACTTTGCCACTTCTCATCAATGTGTCAGTGCGCACAGAACAAACTAGAAAATGAAAGTAGAAGGTATTCACTCCACTTCGCCACATATCATCAATATCTGTGAACAGATACATCTGAAAAACGAAAAGAGCAGCCGTTCCCTTGGAATCTAAGCGATGGATACATAGTATTTATCAATACAGATGATTCGTGTTTATTCGTCCAACTCCATATTTCCCACTAGCAGACCAATTTACAGCACAATACAGTTACGCTTCAACCACGATCAGATCTTTCCGAGTTTCCTACAGCAGTCGACTTTCGCCCAACAATTCCTAGCTTGATGCAAAGGCGACAATGCTACGTACACCGGAGTATCTATGCAGTGCAGGTTCAAGAGCATGCGTTGATTATGATATTCGCATCAGCTTGTGCTCCCATTTCAACGCAATAGCTGCTGAATATTTTGCGCCCGACCAACTCCTAACTCGGGAGTTTTACACAGCCCAGGTCGACCGGAATATATTGACCGTTGCCACTCCCACTGACTTGTGCTACGAGTTACGCAACAGTCGCAGAATACCGATAAGGCTCCAATATATGATGGAAATGACTCGCGAAGTAGTAGTTCATCATCATGAATCCCATCACAAAATAATAATAATAATGAATATTCAATTATTGGCTAAATCGTCGAATAAATATGTGTCCCACAAACATTTACTAAAGATGCCATATATAAAGGCTGAGCACCAAACCTTATCTCAAATACGGCATTAAGCCCAAATCAAGGATAATGCAATCGAAGAGCATACCTGCATGATCAACTCACCGCCCAGTATTTCACTGATGGCTTCCATATGAAGATATCACACCTATCAACTTACAAAACTATTGTGAAGAACGTATTTGTTCATGGGCCAACCGATCCAATTAGTACTCATTGGTATAACAACCCTGGCCGACACCCTTCCCCGGGCTTGCGCTGCCACCAGCCATCAATACAATTAAGCAGCCATATCCTCACCAAAAAATCTGCATATACCACATCGATCCGGTAAAATATACTTAAACCCTATACCATAGCCACACGGCTACCACGTGATATCCAGTTTGCTGGTCATTATATCCAACAAAATGTACATCGATCTCCTCTCAACATCACCACTTGTTTCACTTCCCCTAAAAACAGAAATTTTAAATACTAGCTCCCAATTTTCAGCCAGCCTATCATACAACATGGGACATTAATTTGCTTACACAATTGAGTTCTTCTCTTCATCAAAGGCCCGTACAACATGACACCTTTACCATCGCCAAGAAAAAGTATACCCTGAAATACCATTTCCTAGATACACTCCAATTTCCTGGCACTTTCCATCCGATGAACCCAGAAAATTTCATACCAGAAACCGTTATCGCCGACACCAAAATTAACACTAGGAATGTGCCATACACATTCTGGCCACTATTAAACTACTGCTACATATGTAGGCGATTGTTTAAATACGCACGCAAAAATACCACACGATACAAATCCATACCAGGAGTATTGTAATTTCCCTCTATACCGAATACCACTGTACTAATAATGAACAAAAAAAACATTAATATACTCATTCACAGAGATCACCAGTATACGATATAGACAACAGTACAAATAAATTGCAAAAACCGAAATGTACTTTTATTTCGGACCTTACAGGGCTACTTCCAGAGTCGTTTACTCGGCTTCAACACCCTCCTCGTCACCGGTGGCACGAGTGTAAATCATCTGTGACTGGTGAAGCACCACGGGCTTGATTAGACCCTCCTTGGCTAGATCACGAAGAGCAGCGCGTGCTAGCGAGCCGCCGATGCGAAGACGTTCCGAAACTACCGACGGTGTGATGAACTTGTATGTCTTCACCTATAGATGAGTGAACAGAATAAAAAGAGTAGCCAGTCAGTACAAGCAAAACACTCGAGATGAACCATCAGTAGAAACATATTGAGCAACAAATGCGCGAGCAGATAAAAGATACAATGTGGTTATTTACTCTCCATTTCCATTTGGATGATTAACTTCAGAAACCAAATTGATACAGGTTTGAATTAGACGTATTAGAAAAAAATAAAAATATTACCACCTACACATCGACAAGGACTGATGAATATCAATATACAATTGCCATCAGTATTCGAACCGCACAATTGATACGGTACAAAAGAATTCTCACACAAAAACCAATCCTTCAAACGCCACTAGATATATCATATATTCAAATGACAACACCCATGATTGTTACCTACATTCTGCAATATCAAGTTGAATCGAAAAGTAACATACCTCCTTCATAAACTTCTCTAGGGTGTTCTTGTCGAAGAAGACAGCGTTGTTAAGTTTGTCACGCACCTTTCCCTTGGACCATTTCTTCTTCTTACCCTTACCACCAGCGGCCGCAGCCTTGGCAATCTGCTCCTTGGTTTTCTTCTCCTATGTATTCATAAGCGCAATTTGAAGGTAGAACTTGAGGTAGGAGTGTCTAATTGCTATATATTAGGGTTTAGGACAGACTATCGAATACGTAATTGATATTCTCCGTTCGCAGCCTCGTCAGGCAAGGTGCGGGCACTAAAATAATAATCATATATATATATTAACAGAATAACCTCCAACAATACATTCATTAGAGTGGAGATATGTTTAAGTACACTGCGTACAGGCTCGCGGTATGCACCAAGAAACATCAAGAATAAAACTGGTATTCTGCACGTGCTGTCCCAATAGTATGTTTACTGTTCGCATCTCGCACGGCAACAATGTAGTCGAACATGGCCGTGCTCAAATGCTGAAATCAGCAATGTAATAGATCTGGAACAGTAAAGAACAAGATTTTCTTGCTGCTGTAGTTTTCCATATTCACTCTTTTTTTTAAATTGCTGGCGGCGACTGTGACGACAACGCGCTAGTTGTTGTGCTGCATCATATTTGACATGTTTGTGGTTGTACATGGAAATGCTAAACTTCGAGTACCTAATATTCAGTATCTATACCATAGGCGTATATTTCTATCTTGATCATTATCATTGGTATTGAATACAGCATGTATAGAGGCTATAGAACTAACCTTAGGTGGCATTATGTCTTCAACAACGTATGTTATCGAAAATGAAAAGGAGGCTTGATTTCAGAGTATTGCGTATATTATACCGTCCTCTGCACAGCTTTCGGATTTTCTGATATTTTTGATCGACAGGTGGCGACTGGCATATTTTCAAAATTAAAGTTCTTGTTCGCAAATTTGGCCGGGCTCACAAAAAGTGGCAATATAGCTATACGGCTAGGGTCTTCAAAAGGCCTATCTAGAGTAGGTACCCTCACGTGCACCACTTCCATACTATATATTGTTTTTTGAATGACCTTCGCTCTTTATATTTGTCGAAAAAAAATAATATTTACAATAAATATTGTATAATTTAGAAGGCTGTGTAAAAATGTAATTGTAAAGAAAGTAGAAATACACCGACGAAAAGAAGAACTTGGCTGTGGAATAATAATAATATATTTATGTACCACACACGCCTAAGGTACTGTATTTAAAGTATGTACTGTGGACCAGAAGGATATAGCGCTGCACAGTTTTCGGTCGTCGTCACAAGCTACATTCTGTTCGAACGTTTGGTTATAGTTAGATCTTTCTGGGAATTTGTAGCGAAAGTATTTAAAGACGAATATTTATACATTACAATTGAAAATAAACAGTGAAGGCGAGTGAGCTACCTATTTTGACGTATCGCGGTTATCGCATGTCGTGTGCCGCATATACATCATTTATATCATTCTGATTTGTCATGCCTAGATGTCGATGTTGCAGGAAGTGGCGACCCGTAGTTGAAGAACCGCCTAAACCTCCAGAAAGAAGATGTAGCCTAATGCAGAACACAAGATGTAACTCAATGCAATTTCAGTACGCTCACCCATACACTAATGTGCACCCACCGCATCCTGTCCATCACGTACCTCATGCAACAATTGGTACCCAGCGGCACAAACATGTGCAAAATACAAGTCCGACATTTTATAGTCAATTTGTAGACTTGCCTGGTGAGTCGTCCAATGAGAGAAACTCTTCTACTTCGACGTTGGCAACAGTTCAAGTTCGAACAGCTCATGAGCAACGAACGCCTGCATCGACTCAGAAGCGTTCACATAGAGATGTACAGGAAGCGGATGTGGGAATAGAAAAAGTCTCTGAGTGCATTCTCAAGAGACATGAGTGTGAACAATCGGACCTGTCTGTTCAGAAAGATATGACTTTGCAGAAAGACTCGTCGACTCGAAAGCCTACTCATGCGAGACAAAGTAGAACACGGACAGATAAAGTGAATATGGTGTCCGCTATTAAAGGCCGACGCAGCCGCGGGACTTCTTCACGCTCACGCTCACATGTAAACAAAAGCAGACATGAGCATAGTATTACAGAGGAAGCTGTGCATACAAAAATAAGCAATGTAAAGTACTGGGAAGACAAGGTGAGTGAACACATGAAGCAGAAAGAGCGATCTGTTGGGTTGTATGGGCTGTCGAACGTGGATCGTATTATAGCGCTAAAGGCCAAGGTGAATCAACACTTCGAAGCTCATCTCAGACAGTTCAAGACTGTTGAATGGCCTGTAGTGCCCATTTCATTAAAGTGATTCTCTTGCTGTTTACATGTGTTCGTGCCAGTCTGACTATTTTGGAACACAACAACATGCGACTTCTCTTTCATAATTATATGTAGGTGCATAAAGCCACACACACATATAAGTATGCATATATAACTATCTGTATATATACACAAATAGAAATTTCTGTACAAAAAGTAAACAAAGTCAAATATATATATATATATTATATATGAATATATATATATATATATATATACATATATATATATATTTATCAATATAAATACATACATACATATATATATATATATATATGCTTATATATATATTTATACATACATACTATATATATATTTATATATATCCATATATATATATATAAATACATATATATATGTGTTTATATATATATATACTTATATAAAAATATATATATTTACATATATATGTAGATATAGATATGTTAAAGTGAATGAATATAAGTATATATATAAATACACACACACACACATATATAAACGCATATATATATATACAAATAAACACATATATTTCCTATATATAATTATAAAATATATTTATATCAGGTTTGATATTCCTCATCTCCCATATTGGACGCATTGTCCCAACATAAACAGATAGCAATGCTTGTTCAAAGCTTCACTGCACGTGAGAGTCGTCAGGCTAACTTAAGATGACGATGGCTGCTGTCATTTACACATCATGCACATTATACACTTCACTATTCTTTATTCGCTGCGTTTCGGGGTGCTTATATTTCAATCGGATGATGGCTTCTTGCTCTTCTTTTTCTTCTCTTCCTCAGCCGCTTTCTCATCAGTCACAATCTTGACTAGTTCCTCCACCTTCTCCGGAGCATAAATCTACGGAAACAGAAATGCCAAACAGCATTTAGTTGTAGTAGATATAGCGCGAATTCGATACAAGGTAAATAACGGGACAATGGGTTGTCATCACGTGATGAGCCACGACGCACCATACAGTGGTATAAAAATAGCAAATAACTGTGATATTCTTCACTCAGAAGAGTGTGTGTGGGGAAGGAATTTCCGATCAACCACGATATTAAGAATCATATGTTTTTCTACGATCATGGTCAACGTGAACACATTCAGACTTCTGACTAAATAGGTATATGCATGTGCAAGGACGCTATTTATGTATGCGTACACACACATATATATATACGTATACATATACATATACATGTACATAAACCAATACATATACTTGTATATATACGTGAACATATACTAAAATAAATAAATATACATGTACATATACGTGAACATATACTAAAATAAATAAATATACTTTAATTTTGTGCATACTGCCATATTCAGATGTAGCTTTCTCTAAACACAACGGCAATGTACGTTCTTCCCATACTCGTGAAATGCAACGGTGCCATGTAGCCACCCAAACTCAGCAATGTGAGTTTTTGCACCATCTAGCGGAACTTGTGCACATGGATTTATATAGCACAACACTTGCACGAATACTGATTTAGCCAGAAACTGCTTTGCTGCAAGAGTGTATCCATTAATTACCTCGAGAGGAGTCTTATTCTTCAATACGGCAATTTCTATGTTCTTTCCGCCGGATTGTACAACCTGCACCATACGTAGAATACTCACATGGATTAGTTTAAGGGTTCTGAGAGTAAATAGATTAGATGAGGAAGAGCATCATAACAATCACTGTATCTATAATAAAATAACAAACATTTGCCAGACGCCAGATAACGAACAGAAGCAAAACAGTAGCTACAACTGCGAGGCTGTATGGGCAAGGCATACTATATCCTAACAGGAACCAAAGTTACATGTGCTAAACTTGACAATTTACAAACAGTAACGACTAGTATACGTGCAACGGAATTAATAATGTACTGAATCTGAGAGGCTCAACACTTCGGGAAGTTTTTTTTTGAGAACTGAATTCGAGGTCCATGTCTACCACTGAGTAGCGTGTGATATAGCAAATTGTGCGTACTTACCTCTAACAAAGCCTTGATAGCCAGCTTTACGGTTTCTTCATCAGAATCTGTATCGGTTTCCTCGTAGTTCTTCTCAAAGTATTCTCGGATGGTGGTCGAAGCTGGGCCAATGGCGTTTGCCTGTGAACAAAAGAACGCACGTTATTATCATCATATAACCACGCACGCAAACATGGAATACACACACACACACACATATATATACTCTGCAAGAGTTCCATTTCACCAGAAGCCCCGTCAAGATGTGGTATATGGATCGTTGTCAACATACCTTCCACGCAGAGAAGTTTCCAGAGGGCTCCGTTTGGTACAAGTTGGGCGTGCCATCTGGATCGAATCCGATAACCAGTGTCGACACACCAAATGGCCGCACCCCACCGCTTTGAGTATATTTCTGTTGACAGGGAATTGTACGTTCATTTAATAATAATTGTACGTTCGTTTGAAGTAAGGTTCTGTATTGAGGCTGTTGTCGGCGAGACAAGTTCTATAGCAAAATAAAAACAATACGGTGGTCCCTGTGAACCTATCAAAATCTCAGTACCACGGTCGTCAAACATAGACAACGGAATCGACACTCCAAGTTACCGGTGGGCACCTAAAATAGCAACTCAAGGAATGGACAAGCCATTTCCTTCTAATATAGAAGCAATCAGGTTACAGATAAGAATCTGAGACAAAATAGCAAGGTGAAAACCAAACTCGGCGTAGACGTTCATAGCAACAAAGCGATGGAAATGCATCACCACCACCTTAGGTATTGGACATCCAAGCATTAATACCCAGACCATGGGATATTTAAAGACCACACCACATAAGCACTGAGCGCACACACCTGTTGAACACCAGCGATATAGCGGGTGATGTATTCCGTTGTGACAGGGTCGTCGACCGTTAATCTGTGACTTTGGCATTCCACGCGGGCTTTGTTCACGAGTACTCGCCCGTCCGCGGTAAGCCCTGTGTTTGAGAGCGATTGAGCGAGTGTCAATTTTGAGAAGTGCTCATTGAATGTATGTGATTAGTGTCTGTATATGATTAGTATATGAACGTATAAAATGTAGGTAAGTGCTGACTGCCAAATGGGAGTATATGCGTATTGCAGGTTGTGTTAATCGAATGTAAGCGATGGCTGTGGTTATGTCTTCATGAACGTGTGTTGGTAATTCTTATCAGTGATGGCGGCACCTTGAAATAGGGAAACAGCTGAGAACAACCGAATAGAGAGGTGTCTATTACGAGAGCCTTAATATTGCGACACAGCGAAAAACTAAATCTGTTTACGGGAAAGTCCCCAGAATACAACACAGCATGAACGGAGAGCCGACTGAGGGGTGTCCAATAAAAAGCTCAATCAGCCATCATGTGTATTTCAAAGTGCGAGAGGAATAGAGCGCATTTGCAGTAGGCACCAGTCACATACCAGCAAATGCAACGCAGATATGTTCATCGATCTTGCAGATCTTGCGAACTGTCCTGGGTTCCTGTAGTTTGGCAATGGACTTCTTCTCCACGCCGAGGACTACTATGTTCTTACCCCGAACACCGACCTACGGTTATGAGTGAAAAAAGTATGAGAATATTCCTCTACAATGGCTGCTGTTTGCCATCGACAAGTGATGGATCGCTATCTCATTCTAAATAAACATTTATATTCATGATAAGATTGCACCTGAAATTTACCGCCGAAATGTGGCATTAATTGCGTGATGGTGATATAGGTTACACCTCTAGTTCGAAAAACGACTATATTCTCCTTGTACAAGCCGCTGCCGCTGATTGAGTTTCTCAACTGCTACACAGGGTTTCTGGCTTAACCCTAACACCCGAGTAAGGGCATTAAAATTTGGTAATTCAATCGAAGGAATCCAATGCAAGCGACTACAGTCTACAAACCCATGCAGAACAAAAACACTCGGCGGGACTATAACATATATCCCGAGACAATACCTGATAGAACTAATAGTCAGCCTAACGGTTTGCCGACAAACTGGCGACGGTGAGATCATACATGTATGCGATTGGATAAAGAGCTACCACTAGCATGCACCATGGATTATATATATTCACCGATTACAGCCACAGGTACACAAAAACTGAACGATCGGATGGAGAACGATTAAAATAACGCTAAATTCTAATAATCATTGCCCGTAAGGACGCATTTACCGAGAAGAGAGTCAAACTATTTATTCGAATATAGATGTATATGGATATATATATATATATGGATATATATATATATATATATATATGCACCATGGATTATATATATTCACCGATTACAACTGCAGGTATACAGATACTAAATGATCGGATAAAGAGCGATTAAAGGAACGCTAGATTAAAGTATTCATTGCCCGTAAGGGAGCATATACTGAAAAGAGAGCCAACTATATATTCGAGTATATATATATATATATATATAAAGATATGGATACACACACACACACACATACACACATATATATAAACCTATACATTACATATATGACACACACACGTATATATATACATTCACATGAAATTGTGTAGTGAATATATGAATATGAATATAGATGAATATAAATAAAGATAAATGTAACTACACATACATACATACATATATATACATAGTCAGACAAACAGAGAAACAGACAGACAGACAGACACATATATATATATACATAATATATACATATATAT
>NW_014040494.1:0-6295 GCF_001186125.1 Sphaeroforma arctica JP610
GTATACGTAAATATAAGTATATTTATATATATATGCGTGTGTGTGTATGTATATATATATATATATATATGTATATATATAAATATGTGTGTGTGTGTGTGGTGGGTGGGTGGGTGGGTGGTGTGTGGGTGGTGGTGGTGTGTGTGTGTATATGTATATATATATATGTGTGTGTGTGTATGTATGTATGTATATATATATATATATCATACATTTAAATTTTAAATGTGTGTCTAAACGTGTGAGTGTGTGTGTATATATGTGTGTGAGTATTATGTGTGTGTGTATTTATGTGTGTGTGTATATATGTGCGTGTATATATATATATATGCGTATGTTATGTATGTGTGTGTGTGTGTGTGTCGATATATGTGTGTGTGTGCGTCTGTATCTATCTATATATATATTATGTATATCTATATATATTCTATATATATATATGCCTCTGTGTGTGTGTGTGTGTGTGTGTGTATCTATATATGTGTGTGTATCTATGTGTTAGTGTGTGTGTATGTATTAGATAAACGGCTATGTGGTACACAGAAGTGAACAAACTAATTTAGTCATAAAAATTCATGCAAGATATAATACTAGTGCCTGGTTAGAATATCATATCTGAAGCACATTCCTCCGTCGATACTATACAATAAATAACAATTTCCGTGATCTTTTTCAAACACAATATACGATTCCAGCAGTCCCATTATATATACGTACGACATAAAAATAACTATAGTGCTACTGACAGAAGTTTGCAATTAAAGATAACTTCGCATATGCTTTTAATGCAACCTCCGCGGCAAAATCAAATTGACATTCGATACTGGTCCCGATTTGTGTAAATACACCATTGATCACATCTGATTTAAACTTGTGGCTTCGTTTAGAAAGATACTAGCAGACTTATTCCTTCCATATCCTGGACGATACTGTATACTACTTCACATGCCCAACATAGCCTATCAATATTCCTGGGATGTTAATAACATATAAACCAAGCGCAAACTCAGCAACAAAAGCGATACTCTGCCAACATGGCTTACTTTAATATCATTGAACCGTTCTTTCCATTTCCTCCTTTGAAATAGCCCAGACTCCATATTCACAACTCTGCGCTAAGAAACGTTTATCAAAATGCATTATATCTTATAAATACATATGATAAAGGTCCAAGTCTCTTCCACATGATCAACGAATATGTTTCTTTTGCTCAAATACACAACACCTAATTATAAATATGCACACATCTGTAAAAATACACCGAGGGGTTTTTTTTCAAAAACAGATTCTTCAATGATTTTTTTTTAATCACCTCAATACGTTTTTCTTCAAAAGTCAGAAACTGTTTGAATAATTTTAAATTCATGTCAAACGTATATATTCTAACGGCCCAATTGTTGACACTGCGGGTGTATGATTGGAGCCACGAGGTCCTCAGTGTCGATATCTGTTTCACAAAGTGACCGTTAATTTCATATACTAGGTAGATTGTTTTTCAGTCATTCTGCCCATAAAAACGTTTTATGTATATAGATGTATACACTATGTGAAGAGTCATATCTGGGCCTGGGCGCCTGGCCCATGGCCCCAAAACCCAAGCCCCAGCCCCCAGGGGCCCAGGAGGCCAGGACCTTCCTCAGTTTTTATAAATACTCTCTGAGATACTCACTTGGTCACTATTTTTAAAAATATCTATAAATACGAGAGAGAGAGAGGAGATACTCACTTGGTCACTAATTTTTAAAAAATATCTCTAAATACTCGACTCTCTATCTACTACTCTCTACTATTCTCTCTCTCTACTAGAGTATAGAGAGAGCGAGAGAGAGAGAGCGAGAGAGAGAGAGAGAGACTGAGTCACTGCGTCTGAGAGACTTAGACGGTTTCGGTGTGCTCCTTTGTTTTAGGGTTTATTTTGAGCCCAAAATATATGAGGTCGGGGGGAGGGAATAACAAACTACAATATCTACTTTGAACCCTAGAGTTTTGCCCTAGAGTTGTTTGTGGAATTTACATTTTCAAACCCTAAGATTGTTGTAATTGAAAAAATATTGTTTGATATTTTACCGAGTGTTTGGGATTGTAAATAGTATAGGTCTAGAGAGCTCGATTATTCTTCAAATTGTTTACGACATCAATTAATAGGGGGCCAATATGTATTATATTGGGTCAAAATGTGCCTATATGTGTACAAAATATATTATTCCAGTTCGACATACACGATATAGTGGGCCAATATGTATTATATTGGGTCAAAATGTGCCTATATGTGTACAAAATATAGAAGTACAAAATGCACCAAAAATCCAAAAGTCCAAAACAAAGTAGTCTGAACCGCCTTTAAAAAAAAAGAAGAGAGAGACCGAGACCGAGCGAGGAGTCAGAGGACACTCTCTAGTAGTCCACTAAATACTACTCTCTACTACTAGAGTTTACTACTACTCTACTCCATCTCTACTAGAGAGAGAGAGAGAGGCCAGAAATTGCAGATATTTTTATTCATTCTGTGAAGCAACGTTATTGCTTGACTCCATGAGTCATGAGTCATCATGTGTTTGACAATGAGTCATTATTGATATTGTTGAATGCCAAAAGTTGATTGGCCATCCATGACTCGTAAATCCAAAAAAGGATTTAATAATTTAGTTTTTTAGGAAGAATGAATACCTTCCCTACCGCCACCGGTCAGCAGCGGGCAGCCGGTGACTCTGTGAGCCTGACACCGATGCTGCTTATTTACTCATACTGCTGCTAAATGTTAAAATACGCCACTGAACTCTGAACTTCTGAACTTCTGAAGTCTGAAGTCAGAAGTAAGACCTCACATGACTCATGAGTCACTCAAGAGTCAAGCATCTGACTGTCTGAGTCTCTGAGACTCCTATAATATCTATTTAAAGTTATAAACTATATAGAATATAGTCCAAAAAAAGTACAGGACTGCTGGTCTGCAGCGGTGCAGTCATGTAAGTTTGTAACTCGTGACTTTGTGAGTAAATATTTACTTGATTCCATGAACGGAATGTATTTTGTTTTGTGGTTTTTGTTATTGTTTTTACCTTTTAGGGTTTACAAAACTGCCTCCTTCTTGTTCAAGCGAAATAGGACATACAGCAAAGGCCAGATGGTTTATCCTATATGTATGTCTCACAGTTCGTATGGCCCAGTCCCCCGACAGCCCCTGGGTCTAAGAAATCGGGGTCCAGGTTTGTGCTCGGGTATATTAAATAAAAAGGTCAAAAACAGGTGATGAGTCATAGCTCAGTCGGCACTCCAATTAAAACCTTCCATGGCTCTTATTGGAGGATCAAATGAAGAATGGTTTAGGAGGTTTTATCACACATGTATTGTTTGTTTTGTTTTTTAAAACAAAATGTAAATATACATACATATGTAGGAGAATTCAAAATATGTATTCTCTTGTATAGGGTGGCACGCCCGGAGGCTGGAGGCCATCTTCGTGTCTCTTACCATAGGGCATAGGGTATGTATTTACAACAGTGACCCGAGGGTCATTGATGTGTATTTATCTACTGTCGTTTTACAAACAATATTATATATATATATATATATATATATATGCGCCGGGTACTAAACATCGGTATATAAACGTCATGCCGAGGATATTCCATAAACGGTCACAATCGTATACGGGGCCTTTGTGCAAAGAAGGACATCGCCACCCCCACACTACACTATTGATCGCTAGCAGTCGAGGTGCTGACATAAGTGTAAATCCCGAACAGGCAGGTAATACTTCCGCGATGATAGGCGTCACATTTTCCGGAACACGGAGTACCGCTGACTACCAAACCAATTTCGTGACTAATTCAAGTGTCACATCTGCCAAACTTAGGAAGGCATCAAATATTAAATCTACAATGTCAAGTGGGGTTTCAAAAACAATCACAGCACCTTTAGGTAAACAGATTAAGGGTGCTTATAGGAAGATAGTGAAGTCTGTGCGTAGGGTTTCGGCCGAAGCACCAACTACAACTGCCGGCTCCAACAGTAACGAGTGCAGGACCCATGACAATGACAATCTAACTGAGCTGCATTTGAGCTATGAGGATATCACAACCGATGCTGCAGCAGATCACCTTTTCGATTCGAATATGTCATCAAGAAGACCTATATGCGTGATAGAAGCACTTGAAACTCTGGTGAATAGCTGCGACAAACTACTGAGGTCCACAAAGCAGCTTGTAAACGTGACAGCTGCTTCAGAAGACAAATCGTCGAATGATGTAGAAACAAGAAGAGTGTATTTGATGCGCTTAGTGTTCGTGGGGACTATATTATTTATAACGTATATTGCAGCAGTCTGTATCGCTGAAATTCAATTGAACTGGTATCTGTCACGCCTCACAGACTAGAGACGTATATGCTATTAACAATCACTAATATAACTGGTCTGCATGTAAGGTATACAATCTTTTATATACGTTTAAACAAGAAAATCAACATAGCGCCCATTTTTATCATAACTTATTTAGTGCGATCATTATAGAGTTCTTATATTAAATTATAGCTTCTAGCCTTTTGTCACCACTTAAGGCTTATCCATAGCTCGTGTGCATACCTGAAGGCTGAAGCGTGTGCACTGAACGCACGACATAAGAAAATTTTCAACAGGAAAGTAGAAACCCTGAATTTGAAGGATCAAATAAAAACCCCAAAAAAATCAATCGACCGACACGAGTTTGTTATGTTTTGTTTTGTTCGTGGAACTGCGAAAAGCTGGGGAATGGGGATGTCCAGAGCCCCAGAGTTCCAGACCTGAGAGTCTGAGACCACAGTCAGTCAGTCACAGTGTGAGTGACCCAGTCGCCAGTGCCCAACTGGCAGGAGTAGCTGACCTGCCCGCTACTGTTACAATACATATGTACTCCACTTATCGTTATTTACTCCGTTCTCTCCGGGTAGACGGCAAAAAAATATTGGCTGTCCAACTCCGGGCTGTCCTTCGTCCTTTTTTTAAAAAACCTGAACACAGTCAACACACAATTTGTCCACAAATGTTCTTTTAAGTTTTTTCAGAACCAACTTCAAAGTTTTTAGTTTCTTTTTTTTAACATAAATATAGTAACTTGTGAAAATTTACTACCCGCCGGGCGGTAATTTCTCGGTCTAAAATTAAAAAATTGTAATACTTACAGTACGGAAATTGGTTTGTTTTTTTACTAAAATAGATACAATTGAATCGCTGACGGGTGAGCTTTGGCTCCAAGTCTCCATCGTGGGAACTTTGGGACATTTCGTTAAGTTGTTTGTCACACGAAATTTGTTCTTTTTTTAGGAGGCTATGCGGAATTGCGTTCAATTTTTAGAAGGCTATGCAAATTAACTTGATGAGTATAAGAAAACAAAAACAAAACAAAAAAACCGCCCCCGAAATGGTCCGAAAGGCCCAACCATCCAGTCACTGAGTGGGCTGGTAAGCAGTAACTGGTATCTGGTAGCTGGTTTCATATTCAGCCAAAAAATAGATACTATTGTCGTTTCTTTTTCAAAATTTGGAAACTTCCTAATAAATACAAGTGCATCAATACACTATATAAATGTCCGCAGATGAAAATATTACAATCGACTTCAAATCCTGGTACATTAGCGAATCGAATCCTACTTTAAAAATCCTGATTATAGATTTCTTTCCTGTGTTTTAGGACCTTCTAAGAAAACGGGATTTCGTTTGCGATTCGAAAAACGCCAATATCATATCAGATTGTATTTATAATTTACAAGAAGGGTATAATCAGATCGAAGAAGAGTATGTTTATTTTCCCCCAGACAGGTTGGCCCTTGTCAAGGCGCTCCCAGCGTCTTTGTACGACTTACTCCTCGTAGATATTTAACCTTCATACTAATGTAGTGGCATCGTGATAACTACAACTTACGTAGACCAAGACATAAGTTTTCTCCCTATTCTTTTCAACATGCCTTTCGGATTTGATATTTCGGGAACTGGCGACATGCGTGTCGATATCAAGAACGCACTCGAGATGGTCGAGCAGTGGAAATTGGGTTTCAAAAAGCAGGCCAACTGGAAGGTATAGTGCAATGGGTGTGGTGTTCTTGTATAACGCACTGCTTCTCACCATTATAAATCATCGAAAGTGTTCGGCTTCCCAGTTGTATTGTCGTCTATTGTGTGTATAGAATGCCTCTTCTCAGAATGTGGAGAGTTGAGTATACCTCGCACTATACAAAACATGCCATATATTTGACTGAATAGACCATTATATTTATACATATATATATATATATATATATATATATATATATAGTATGTATG
>NW_014040494.1:6444-12782 GCF_001186125.1 Sphaeroforma arctica JP610
TATATATATATATATATATATATATATATATATATGTATATGAATTATATATATATATATATGTATGTATCTGTATATATGAATGTATATGTATATATATAAATATGTATATATATGTATATATATGCGTGTGTGTGTGTGTGTGTATTATATATATATGTATATTATATATATATATATAAATATATATATATATATATATAAATGTCTGTTAGTGTGTCTGTGTCTGTGACTCTCTCTGTGTGTGTGTGTATGTATATATATATATATATATTTGTGTGTCTGTGTGTCTGTATGTATATATATATAAATATACATATATATATATGTGGGTGTGTGGGTGTGTGTGTACACGTGTGTGTGTATATATATATGTGTGTGTGCACGTATGTGTGTGTATAGATATATATTTATGTGGGTGTATAGATATATATATATGTGGGTGTGTATAGATATATATATATATATGTGTGTGTGTGTGTATGTGTGTGGGTGTGTGTGTATAAATATATATATATATATAATATAGTATATACAATATATATACATATATATCAGGGTCTGTATGTAAGTATATATATACATATATATATGTCCATCTATTTATATATATATATACATATAATTATAAAATTATAGTTATATTATCGTATATTATTAATACATACATATACGTATATATATATATATACATTATTAATGTTATTATCATTATGATTGTTATTTCATGATTTTACATATATATATACTAATTTTTTTACTATTTTACTATATGTATTTATTGTTATCATCATTATTGTTATATGTTTATATATATAACCAATTATATAAATATACAATTATATTTCCTTATGTATATATATGTATGTATGTATGTATGTGTGTGTGTGCGTGTGTGTGTGTATGTATAATATTTATATATGTATGTATGTATATCCTTCAATATATTTATATATATATGTGTGTGTGTGTGTGTGTATGTATGTGTGTATATCTTTCAATATTATATATTATATATATCCTTTAGCTTCGTTACGTTAATAACGCATAAGGTTGAGAGGTTGCATTGAAACTTCTCGATCATCCCAAATATGCACAAGGATGATGTTGGAATTTAAACAACATCTAGCTATTAGCTTCCCTGCTGCTGGATAAGAACTGTCACGGCGTCTGTATGCTACGCTTGTGACATAAAAAATTTTTTTTAGTGTCATCGACCTTCTCCGTAGTACTCATCAACAACACTTAGTTCGTTCCATGGTGTATGCGCTGTAGTCCCACCGTTGTGTCGTGGAGGATGTAGTTAAAGTTGTAGTTAAAGATTGCCTCACACTAGGACTGTAATCCTTCTTAGATGAATGTTTGACACAGATATCACGTACGGAGTGTTAACTATTGGTCAGACTGCAGCATCCCCGCAATGAGTAATTAACTGTTACAGTGTATATATCTTATGCTACAAATCCTAATCCCTCATTAATTGGCCAATACCACAAATCGCAGGAAGATAGTGTGAATGCAGCAGTACCCGACGGTCGGGCTATTGTGCCACCGCAAGTAATCAAGGACTGTTATGGCGTGTGCTTCTTGTTTTACGTTAAGGCTGGATTCGTCTTCAGTGGAGAGTTGGGTACAGGTTTCGTTATCACTAAACTTAACAGAGGCACCGATGATGAATGTTGGTCTGGTCCGTCCGCTATTGTGTCCGGTGGCATGGGCTGGGGTACGAATTCATATACACTATAAAACACTTTTTATATATGTGTGTATGTATTTATATATTGTCACCTGCTCAGGCACTGTTTGCTTCTACAACGTGTTTTTACAAGGCTGGGTTATCGATATGTGTAGTATGTCGTCAGGGACAAATATCTATATAACTATCTATTCAAACGACTTGTCGTGTTTGCGTACATGGACCATCTATGCTTGTATATGTCCAGATTATCATACATGCCTGAACAGTAGACGTATTCAAGACTATACTTTCGGTCGTTGCATGAGCGATAGGTTGTATTGCTTGGACTCTATGTATGCTGCCCGACTTTAAATCTTCAATTCCTTTTCAAATTTAACATTACTACATGCATATGAGTTTGTGTTATGCTAGTTTTAGATTGACCGCGTACTCGTATCTATGTTTATGCACTGGTAGACATCTATATATATGTATTTATATATATATATATGTATTTATATATATATATATGTATTTATATATATATATATATATCACATGTCTGGGTACCTCTTCTCCGGATCTGATATGCATTCTTTATAATTAATTTTCTTCGGTGCATATATATATAATATATATATATAGTCCGATACACACATATATATGTATTCGAGTTTCCTTTTTTCCAGCTTCAATATGTTTCTGATCACCGTCAGCGCTAACTAGATTTTTGGACTGACTCCTGGCAGGTGCCTTGGTCGGCGCTCAGAAGACCTATCACGTGGTGTTCCTGAATTACAAAGAAGCTGTGGACACATTCAAATCCCACGCTAAGGTATTTATGTATATTTATATGTATATAAATATATTTATGTATATGTATATATAGATTCATTTGTATATGATATGTATATATATATATATATATACTCATATATATATATATATACTTCTAATCATAATCATACGTACAAATATAACAAATATATATATATATATTAATTTATATATATATGTGTGTGTGTATATATATATATATGTATGTATATATAAATATATATATGTGTGTGGATTTTTATTTATTTACCACTAAATTATTTTTTATGTTTATTCGGATTGTGTGATAAGTAGGAAAGAGCATCTATACTATCATTATTGCTCAGTTAACATAGGCAAGTACGTTTAAATCCGTTAACGCATACGCTTAAAATATCATATACACTACATACACGTGCGGGGCCGTACGGGCAGTATACATTTGTCTTGCCAATGTGCACTAATTGATTCCAAAGAATTAAAAGTTTGACGAACTGCCAGCTAATAACACACGTTCTCAGAGCTCTGTCGTATGCACTAGGACCAAGCTGTGTTACACTGTATACAAACCCTGTCAAGTGAATCCATTCCAATTTAAGTACAATGAGACTTGTATTTATTGGTACGTTTGTGATACCAACGTACTTAATTTCAAGGCCAACTGACCCGTATTCCGTACCCGGTTCTATTTATAGGTCAACTTCGGAGCGGACATCTCATTGGCGGCTGGTCCCGTGGGGCGACACCTTGACGCGAAAGCATCCGTTGGCAACAAAGGAGCGGCAATCAATTACTCATACAGTTATGCAAAGGGTATGTGACTCACTACCAGTATCTCTATCCGCAGCGTTATTCTTATCTTAGTGAAAATCTGCTCTTTCATATAACTATGTATAGGTGAACGTATACGAGTAAGCAGTGTATGTGTATGGAGAAGTTGGTACACATGGGTATGTCTGTATGTCCATAGTTTTGTATGTGTGTGTGGATTGAGTCCTTTTAGCACAATATTCGTTGTACAGATAGCGTATATATATGTATTGTATTGTATGCGCGGCTGTTTTGTCTGGCTGTATATTTCCTGAGAGTAGTGCTTGTTCTATATATTCTCTGGCTCAGTGTGAAGACATGCCCGTTTGACTTGATCAGGCTAAGTAGACACAACTGTTCATATAGCTCGCGTTCATTGTATCTTGGTTCCAGCACATCTGTGCGCTGTAGGTTAATAGCATTAAGAATTACTTATTTCGGTGCATATTTGATAGGTAGACACACCTGTTGTGGGAAGAGGCTCGTCCATCTAAGTGTTTAGATACCGTAGAAATACCCATCTATCTAGCGGTTCAGTCTCATACGTTCTTGTGATGTCTGTGTGTCCATTCGATACAGTTGCTTTGACCATATGGTGACATATTTTCAGGAAATATTTAACAAGAGCGTGGGTACGACTGCGCAAGTGAATAGACATGACGGTCGGTATCCGCCTCCGCAGTTATTATATCCGTTGCAGAAACCGCTTATTGTCGCCACACATCTTTTTTAACCGGCTTCTCTATCCATTGCCTAAATAGCATACTTCTTCCCGATATCCTCACACGCGTGCATACTTTCTCTACCTGATATCCTCACATGCGTACATATACCCCTATCGTCTCGCATGATATCTCAACACGTGCCTAGGCTTATACGGTGGAGTGGGATTAAACGGCGCAATTGCGTCGTCGAGCGGGGCCATGAACAAGGCCTTTTACGGCCACGACGTCCGGGCGTCACAGCTACTCGATGGCATGCTGGGCAAGGACAAGTACTTGACGGTAAGTGCTGCATCTAGAGTACGTGTATGATGTATGCGCAGTCAAGCACGTGTACATACGTAGTCACGTAGGCATGTAAAGACATCGTCAAGGACAGGTACTGGACGATAAGTGCTGCATCTGAAGTGCGTGTATGATGTATGCCCAGTCAAGCACGTGTACATACGTAGTCACGTAGGCATGTAACAAGAGACATAGTCAAGGACAGGTACTGGACGATAAGTGTTGCATCTGCAGTACGTGTATGGTGTATGCCCAATCAAGCACGTGTACATACGTAGTCACGTAGGCCTATAAAGACATAATTGTACATCACACATGCACGTACCTGTGCAAACAAGAAAAAACCCCTGGTTTTCTTCACACAACTGATTCATGTGCCCCCTTCCGCTAGCATCCAGCAGACAAGAAAAGGCACAGTTCTGTCCCACTGGGGTTGTTTTTATTCATCTTTGTACCTACTGGGCATTTGCCTACGCAGGAATCGAACCTCGGAGAACTCTACGACGGTCTTAATGAACTGATCCACTTCTCCACCCTGGCGCAAGGAAATGCCACTGACAAAAACTACGGCGAAAATGCGCGGGCTGCGAGGGACTACCAAGCCGGAGTTATGGACGATATGGATAACGAACGAATCCCGCTTTAAAATAGAATGCAGAAAGCGGGACTGTTGGCACCCGCAATAAAGTACCAGACGGAGTGGAGTATTGCATACTCTATACCGGCGAACTATAGTGTACCCGTTTGTTAAAGGACTAGGTAGTGACAACGCGAGCCGCTCGTGAAACACCCAAGTGTCTCCACCATTCTATTTAATTGGATTCCTCAAATGCATAGAACGACCAAGCACAGCCTAGTATAACTGAAAGACTCGACAAACGAATCTCGTATTCAAACCGTGAACGCGATAAACGAATCGATTTTGCTTATGCGTGATGTACTGTGTATGGAGCCTGGCGTTTAATTCTCGAAAGGAGGCACCTGATTTTAAGTATGATGCTGCAAAGAGTATGAATGGCTGGAAACACGGAAAGAACACGTTTGATGAGTACTGACAATCGCTCGGAAAAATTCACGGATATCCGAAACGTGCGAGCGTAGGACCTGCAAACAATCGAGCCAAGAATATATCCACCGCGCACGGTGCTGACATTGAATTACGTAGGTCTTTTGGTCAATGCGCAAGGGGTGGGTGTATGGTACTTCGATTTTGATAGGATGGCATGTCTAACATGTGGTTAATCACTACGTCTTACTATACTCAAATAATATCCGAACTGTGCACTTTTTTATAAACTTTTGCAAATATGAGCCAAACGCCCAGAAAGGAGAATTCGACGACCTATTTCAATTTTTCAAAGAGTTTTATTCAATACATCGTCCATTCTACCGTGTCAATTATGAAAGGAATTTGAAATCGTGGGTAGATAGTCCCAACGACCTGCGCGGTTGATACTGAACAGACACACCTATTCACAAAAGAAGGTGATATAACCACTTATCCCTTGCTCTCTACTTTAAATAAAGTTTACAAAGCTCAGTCGTCTTGCTGAATATACCATGCTTGAGCTACACGATCGATACTTATTAAGGATACTTATCTGACAAACCAAGGTCATATCGCTGCTTACCTCTTGCTATCTACTTTAAAGTAGAACTCACGAAGCTCAGTCGTCCTGGACATACCATGGTTGACCTGCGTGATAAACCAATGTATTATCATCACTTACCCCTTGTTATCTACTTCAAAGTAGAGCGCAGAATGCCCATTCGTCCTGCTGAATATACCATGGTTGACCTACGTGATAAACCAATGTATTATCATCACTTACCCCTTGGTATCTACTTTAAAATAGAGTACAGAATGCTCATTCGTCCTGCTAAATATACCATAGTTGACCTGCGTGATAATACAATGTATTTTCAACACTTACCCATTGTTATCTATTTTAAAGTTGAGTGCAGAATGCTCATTCGTCCTGCTGAATATACCATGGTTGACCTGCGTGATAAACAAATGTATTATT
>NW_014040494.1:14016-17945 GCF_001186125.1 Sphaeroforma arctica JP610
GTGTGTGTGTGTGTGTGTGTGTGTGTATTATTATAAAGCTCCAAGGTGTCGTGAAACAAGACCGAATGAACTTACCGGATTTTTCTCTCAACTCCCATTTGCCAACAGTCGAGTTCCACTTCCAGCACTGGTCTTCTCTATCATCGGTGGCAAAGTGCAACCATACCGCGTATAATTTTTGAGGTTCTAATCCAGTTATCTTGACTTTCAGCTGTGGAAACATTTGTCTACCTTTTGTTGAAGTTATCATCTCTGTTCCCTCTCTCCGGAAGCGTTGCCATAGTTCCATCCTGCAGAGATCTATCACCACAGCGGACGAGTCGGGAGGAGAGCTTTGATGAATTATATTGTGCGGTGTAGTAGGGGTACTTGCTTCCTTCTGCGTGTCCGATGTTGACACGTTTTCCAAAAGTTGGGTGTCACTTCTTTCGTTCGACCCAGCCGCGGGGGGTTGTGAAATGTTGGTTGACATATTTGCCTCAACCTGAGTCGAAACCTTGTCAGGGGCAGTCTTCGAAAAGTATTCCGTATCGTGTGATGTTAATGCATTCGGGTTAACAGTCGGGACGCCAAGATTGAAGTCCGGTATAAAATCGTTGATGGTCGCACTGGATGTGTTGCCTGGTAGTGAGGTTAATGGCAGCAATAGATCATAGTTTAGAACTTTTTGCACATCAATATGATCCTGAAAGGTGTAATTTATAGGATCATGCATGTTATTTATGGCACTGTTCAGCTGGCTATTTAGTTTATCCAGGTCCAGATTTGCCAGGTTATCTGTGTCCGCGCCTAAGACACCTATAAATGGGTTGGGCAGCGGTACTTGGTCCAACTGCAGTGGCCCCAGATCGAAGTTACTTTGGTTGTTATCCCACAGGAACTGATTATCTGCTGCAGTCAAAAAAGGTATGAGATCGTCCCATTCGCTTTTCGAATTTAAGTTTGTTGGTGCCTCAGGTTGATGATCAGCTATCTGATACTGATCGAAGGCGATATTCTGCATGATGTTATAACAAATAGGTTCTAATAGATCCTGTATGAAGTCGCATTTAAGAATTTCCGTCTCTGCTTTATTGATAGCAGTTTCGTTTGATTTATTATCGACTGTATTGTATACCAAAGACAATTTCTGGTCCGCCATTTGAATAGCAGCTTATTTAGGATATGAGTCGGTGTTGTTTATGAAACTGCCAAACGAAAAAGAAAAGCTCGAAAGCTTTATAGGAGGAATCTAAAATTCTAAGTTGACCGGACAAAACCGCCACGTAAAATAAAGGGTTCGTTTTACCCGGAATGTGCCTACTTTTCATTTTGATTCAAAATAAATAATATTTACTCTGGAGAAAATAAAACTAACCTTTCACAATTTGGTTTGACTCGCGGACCCGACAAACCCTTCCGCAAAGAAGGCTCAACAACAAGGGTGAATGGTGTATACTGTATATTTTCAGTTTTCAGTTTACCGCCATTGACATGCATGATGCACTGTCCGATAAAAACATCAGAATTTTGTTCTTAGATTTTGCCCCTGTGTGGTGAATGACGTGACGCACGCAGTCTCGCACTGCACTGATCAATATTCAACTGGCCCTGGGATTGGTCCTACGAACCAAATAAGCCTAAGCCCTAAGGACTCAGGAGTAAGGACGCCAATTTCAAAACAGAGTGTCAAAAAAAGTTTGAAAATCTCGTCACAGTGCGGGAACTCTACAATCTACAATTCTAAATACATACTGCATTCTATAGAGAACGAGTAGAGACCACATTCAGACATTCTCTCAGTCTCTCTGTCTTCATAGACAATATCTTTTTCTAAATGCCTTCAAATGAGACAAAATAAAGCACTGCACTGATCAATATGCAACTGGCCCTGGGATTGGTCCTATGAACCAAATAAGCCTAAGCCCTAAGGACTCAGGAGTAAGGACGCCAATTTTCAAAACAGAGTGTCAAAAAAAGTTCAAAAATCTCGTCACAGTGCGGGAACTCTACAATCTACAATTCTAAATACATACTACATTCTATAGAGAACGAGTAGAGACCACATTCAGACATTCTCTCAGTCTCTCTCGTATAAATAAAGTCGGTGACAGAAAAGAGATAGATGAGAAAAAAGAGTTGGAAACCCCTAAATTGTTGGTTCTGGTATGGGTTTTCCTTTCAACTTTGCTTTAATTTTGTTTAAAACCAGAGCAAATCATAGCGATGCCATCTAAATTTGGAGATATTTGAATTCGATATTTTAGCCAATGATGTTCTCTTAAATAAATAAAAATTCGTGTATATATTCACTAATTTTGTAAAATATATCTATGCATTTTTACTATTAGATTAGTTTACATTTTAGAGTATGCGTTAAACGTAAATGTATATAGCATCCGATAAAAGCTCTTGTAAAAAAAATAATTTAGCATGGCCCTCTGGATTTGGGTCGCTGCTAAATTTTCGATTTCCGCTTAACCTTGATTTCCACTTGAGTTCCACTTGAGACCCTATCCAGACTCCAGAGGGCCGTGAAATTGGGAGGCTATTTATGAAAAAGCAGTTAAAAAAAATAAGTAGGACAGAGAATCCACGGGCACCATTAAAAGTTTTAGGGTCGATATTTAGCGTATTGGATCTTTTACGTTATGCAAGTAAGTATACAGAAAGTGTTGGGACTTTGTTGGTCTTTCAAAATTAAAAAGCATCAAAAACAAATATAAATAAATATAAATTCTATAAAAACAATAGGATTATTTGTGCCCCCTTCTTCAAAAAAATGAAGGTACATATATCTAGTAAATATCACAATATTGTTTTTAAAAAAAATCGCTGTGACTCTGCATAAAGTCAACATCTCACACCTTCTATTTACTGATATTACCTATAGCTTCGGAATCTTGATTCAACTAATCAGTATATTCAACTATTTTGAAATGACCACTTACAAACCAAAGATGCTATTATTCCTTCTGCTGTTGTCCGCACCTCTGTTTTTTCTTCTTCTAAAAACTGTACTTTTGACATTCCCTGGTACCAGTTTGGGCCCCATTGCTCGAATAAAAAATTTAAAATCTGTTTTGATATGTACACGTGATACTTGTGGAGTCAATAAATAACGGATTATATTCTTCGGGTGTGCTACTCTACTAGTCTACTTCCGAGACGCCAGGCCGTGAGCCGACCAACCCACCCGTGCCGGCCTGGCGTCCCGGAATTAGAAGCCGAGGGCTGGGCGCCGAGAGGGACATATATATTTCACAAATCTGTCTTGTACCTCCTAAATACTAGCTGAATATATGGACACCTTTTTTATTTTTATTATTCCAGTGTGAAGCGACGATATGCAAGTACGTTTATACTTTTAAAATAGTATTTTTAAAATACAGGTCTACGGACTTCAAAATTGTCTTCAGGTCAACGATGAAAATTTAATGTAGCGTTTCATATCCTATTGTTTTATAAAACCCATACCACATAATGAATTTTAAAAACGTATTTTTTAAAACATGATCGTAAAAAGGTTTTAACATGACCTGAGGCTGAGATGCCGACGAGGCCCTCTCTAGGCCCTAGGGTACCATAATTCAGGGGCAAGATCAGGGAGAAGCTAAACCAAAGGTAAATATCCTAAAACAGATGCAAATGCATATGTTTTGATATATACGTTATAGCTGGATGGACTTCCATAGCTCCCCATTGGGTAGTTATATATATATATTCAGTCAGGGTGTTCATACAGTGGATAAGTCGGTAGTTGTTAGGTCAATCATTGGAGACTCTATTTTAAGTTCAGGTCAGGCTGTAAATTTAGTGGTAACCTTTTGTTCTAGCGCGTAACCTAGCTCTAATACTTGTACAAATTTCATTCATGTAAAAAAAGGGATATATATATATATATACACTTTATACGATACGATAAACTTTGACTGTAAATATTTCGGCAC
>NW_014040494.1:19023-22629 GCF_001186125.1 Sphaeroforma arctica JP610
TATATATATATATACATATATACATATGTACATATAAATATATAATATAAATTCAAATTATGTAGGCATAAGGGATCTTAGTCAGGGCATAATTTGGCGGTGGGCGAGAGTGGGGCGCTTAACTTGGAGGGAGGCGAGAGCGGGAGTCTTAATGGGACGCTTAACAGAGAAAGACTTTACGGGACGCTTAACAGCCGTAGTCTTAAGTGTTAGTCGTAACAGAGGAAGTCTCAAGAGTTCTCCTAAAATAATCGAGGTAGTATAGTTTGTTTGCGCTTTTTCTTCTCATGCGGACTTGGTCTAGCGATCTACGATAGCACAATCATCCCTAAATTGCGAGCACTGCTCTCGCACTTGCGTATGGAATTATATACCATGGTTAGATGCTCTGTTAAAGCTTTTTCTGTTGGTTTGATAGATGCGCTAATTAAAGATACAACATCATCTGGGAGAATACTAGTTGCCACCACATACATACATCGTCAGTATCTCTTAACAAGTCTTTTCTGCTTATCAACTGAGAAAGATTCAAATAAGCCATAGCGAGCAACCCTGCGACTATCCATGTCGTTGAAATAAGTCCTGTACGCTACTCAATAGTCCTCAATATGACGTTCATTTTCCGAGTCAATAGCTGATTCAATAGTGGAGTCAATAGTGCTTTGGAATGACCCCTGGAATCGTGACAATCGTCTCTGTGATGTTCTTGTAATAGGGGTTGCATCTTCGATATTCTGCATGCATGATCTTTCACAAAAGCATAAAAGGCAGGATACATGACCACCCTTGGAAGCACATAGCTTCTTGCAATTTTTATTGTGTTTGTACAGGTGGGCATGATCGAAAGTGTATAGGTGCATTTGTGTGTATTCATGTTTATTTGTGTTCACGTTTTGACTTTTTGTGTGTGCACAACAATGTAATTATGTGGGGGTGAGTTTTTGAAACACAAACATCGCGCCAAAATTAATAGGCCAATGAGATGATCGAAGCTCCCAGGAAAAAATTGTTGACCGAAACATGATCAGAATCGAATTTTAATACAGCTTCTACCGCATGAGGCGTACAGTCCAACATAGCTACCGATGTTCTTCTTTCGCTGGAACATATTAGATATGTCTTGTGCTTCGATTAAGCCTTGTTGGTAGTCTTTAGGTGGAATAGCGCCTACCTAGTAAAAACTGGCCGGGACTCTAGATGCAACGGTTTTAGCTACTTCCGGTGTTCTTAAAAAATCAATATCAATATAAAATTAGAACGTATATGTGCCTTTCAAGAAGGCTATGGTATATGTAGAACCATTTTTATTTCAATTATTTTAACGGTTTATCGTACAACGTGTTGAGTTAGCCTTGACTCCCTCGAGTCCCCATTTTCTGTCTCTCAGTCTCTAGAGAGAGAGAGACTAGTAGCAGAATAATAAAGGTATGTGTATGTACGCGCGTGCGAATCGGGCATATGTGTATGTGCATGGGTATGGGTATGTCAATAACTATGTGTATGTGTATGTGTATGTGAATAGACATGCGTATGTGTGTGGATAGGTATGTGCATGTGTGTGAAAATGTGTGAATAGATATGTGTAAGCGTATGTGTATGTGAATAGGCGTGTGTATGGGTATATAGGTATTTGTATATGTATGTGTATGTAAATAGGCATGTGTATGGGTATTGTTTATGTGTACGTGTGCGTGAATAGGCATGTGCATGTGTATGTGGATATATATATATGTGTGTGATAGTATGTGAATAGGCTTTTGTATGAGTATGACAATGGGTATATGTATGTGCATGGATTTGTATACCTGTACGTGTATGTGTGCATGAATAGGAATGTGCATGGGAATGTGAATAGATGTGTATATGTATGGCTATGTCATATGTACTTTATTTGTGCATGTGCACGTGAAATAAAACCACTTTATCCAGCCTAAATAGTTTTTAAATATTCCATGTTCCCCACGCATAGTAGCCTCCGTACTATAAAGGTATATGATTTTTAATTAACTGTTATATTTCTACACTAGACGACCCCAGGCACCCAGGCCCGTATGCTGTGGTTGATACATTCCCACACCTTCGACACGTGTCACGGCTTTCTACTGTCACTCTGCTACATATTAGTGTGCCAGTTTTTTTTTGATCCAACTATCCTCTCACCAGCAACTGTATATCGACTGAACCGGCTTCCAGTGGTATTTACCTCTTTATTCCAAGTGGAGTTGCCGTACTTCTAAAGTAATAGATGTACGGTTTCAACTCTGCCGGTTAAGGTTTTATACGACTTGCACCAGGATGTGAGATTAATGACATCGTGTCTGTCCGCATTTTGAAGGACTTTTACATGTGTGCAGGCATAGGCGCAGATATTGTCGGATACGCTCGGTGGAGGTACCATAGCCTTCTTGTTCAATTTTCAGAAGGCTATGGAGGTACACACAAGATTATTCTTCTTTGATATTGTAAATCCCAGGCCGTCTTCATGCCAGAGACCTGATCAATTTATGTACATTTAATGTACATTTAAACCATTATGCATATAGGTGCACAGTTGTTATAGGGCTTGCGCTGGAACGCACGCATACGGCAGCCTAGTTTATTGCAACTGGGGCACTATTGTAGTGCTGGTGCGTGCTTGTACCATCAATGCGCACCTATTCCTCTAGCTACACGTCTATTTGCCAGTTCCCGAACCCGCGCCCGTTCTTATGTGTCCGTTAACGTTTTTTGAGCACGTTTGCTGAGATAGGTGCATAGACCCTTTTCTTTATGCATTCACGTATGTACAACCCGCATCAATGGTTGTGCCGGTGCCTATGACGTCCCTGTATGAACACATAACCCCCGTCAGAACTTCTGCGTGTGATTTGTTTCTTGCTGTGTTATCTGTGCAACCTTTTGGCGTATTGCCCATAACAGTATCTGTGATCTCACCTGCGCTTACGTCCTATCCATCCCGTCTGATGTACGTGTATCTCATATCATGTCTGTACGGACTTTTAGGTCCACCCATTCTGTGATGTACTCACTGAGTATTCACCCAGATATTCACGGCCACCCACACAAATACACCTCTTCCCCGGCTTACAGTCATCACGTAGTAGTTGTGCGTGTTCGTACCTACTCATATGCCTATCCACACAGGCGCACCCACCGATTCAGTGTACATGGTTATCTTATTCATATTAATATTTGTTCTAGTGCGTGTGCTTGCACTTATATCTACATCTTTTCTTGTGTACCTGTTTGTACACTGTGTCGTGCCCTCGCACCACACAGTGACACCAATGACACGAGGTGTAGGCGGGGGCACAACCCCTTCAATTGGTGGCCAGGGACTCCGTGCTTGGTCTGTGCGCTGACTGTGTGTCTGTTTGCAGCCATTGTCTCAGTCCAACGAGAGCCTACGGAAGATCAAGAGCATGAGATATAAGTAAAAGCAAGATTAAGCTACGTATCTTTAAAGTATGTGACGCGTGGTATGTGAGTACAAATGTACAGTATACTTTCTCTATGCTATACTATACTATACTAGACTATATTGTACTTTATAATATATCTGTACACACACACACACACATATATATATATATATATACATACATT
>NW_014040494.1:23634-28931 GCF_001186125.1 Sphaeroforma arctica JP610
ATATATATATATATATATATATATATATATATATATATAAATTCAGCTGACCTTGATTTGCAGCAAGTTAAGAGTTTCCATAGGAACAGCTACTTTTCCTTCACTTGGCGGTTCGCGGAATAGCGAGAAGTTGGTCCCACTCAGCACTGCGTAGCACAATTCCTGTGGCAATGAGAGTATGTGGATTGTTGGGTTTTAATATATGATAAACCCTAAAAGTATAAATGAACACAAGTATTGGGCTGCTATACTACTGCAGATCGCTAGTGCCACTGTGTGCAGCGCTAGAAATGTACATACAAGAATTAATCGGCAATCTCACAATACAAAGGAAAGGTACTAATTAGTCCTGGTTTATGGGGCAAATCCATTCCAGGCTGTATGTACCTACTAGTACAAATCCTGTGCCAATGAGAGTATGGTGTGTGCAGGCACATGTACATGCACAGTACAGTCACTTCAGCTGAATTGTCCAACCTCGAGACTATAAAAGGTGTGCGTACCACTGGACAGAACAGCCGGTTGTTAGTATGCGTATGCATGTGAAGGGAAACAACAGCCTCCCGTATCAATAGTATACTGACAACTTGATTAAACATAATGGTTGTCAAACGCGTTTGAGACAATCAAACGTCTACTTTTCTGATGTAGAAGCCTATCCATTGCTGACTGGGAGTGCTTCTATTCTTCTTCACACCCAGCCACCCCTCTGTAAAGCTGTATTGTATCATATACGTTCCATATACTATCAGCCGATCCTTGCTTCCGTACCATAGACATACATTCCCCACTAGATAGCAGTAACACAACAGTCGCGTGCATGAAGACTCCCATAGCGTCGTGCACACTCGCAGACGTGCACATACCCATTGCTGAATGCGGGTGGGAGTGTTCTTCTGCACATCCAGCCACCCCTCCTTGAAGGCGTCCTTCACATACACCGTCACGCGTGCTTTGTACGTGTATGGCTTGAGCAACAGGCAGTTGTTGGTACTGCGGAACTGTGAGCTGAAGCCGTGGGTGGTGTCCAGGTTGTTCAGAATAGACAGGACCGACAGGGATGCTTCGCCTGTTGTAAACCGTGATTATCCGGTGGAAACTTGGTTTATGACGTGGAAAAAAATCTTGGTCGTGCTTGTGTGCTGGGTTTGGGCTGCATGCAGTTGTGGGTACTACGAAAGGGGTACGCCTTCTGTGCCCGATAAACCTGGTTTACAATCCACAGAAACTTGGTTGTATCGAGCGGAGAGAATGTGTTAGTGCATAAAGACTTAGAAATAAGTTGGGCTCTGCTCCCAGGGTGTCTAATGTAAGGCTGCCTCGCTTGTGCCATGACCGTGAGGTACACTGTTCACTGCTGATGTATACTTGGTTTACAAGGCTTTGTGTGTCATACATATGCATCAATAAATACTACAAACTTTGTTTTTGCTGCCGATGTAAACTTGGGTTACAAGGTTTTGTGTGTCATACACCATTGCTGATGTCAACTTTGTTTACATGGTATTGTGTGTCATACACATGTATCGATAAGTACCATTAACTGTGGTTTCACTGCTGAGGTAAACTTGGTTTACAAGGCAATGTGTGTCATTCATAGGCATCAATATGTACTATAAACTGTGCCAACCGGATTTGTCTCCACCGCCATTGTCGTCAATATGCGCTCCAACAACCAACAGCGCACATGGCAAAAGGGCAAGTCTAAATATCATACCACCAAACTCTAAACCCTAAATCCTGAACCCTAAGCCGCATCAGCGAGACCTGGAACACCTTCGAGACGCATATACGCATATTCTCAATTTAGGGTTTAGGGTCTAAGGTTTAGCTGTACATTAAACTGTGTGTCATTGAGCAGTGGACGTGGTACCTGGGTTTAGGGTTTAGGCCCACGTATGGTAGGTGTACGCTTAGTTGGTAGTACTTGCACATCACAGACGATGTGATACTATGTCAATTATGGTAGGTGTACGCTTAGTAGGTAGTATCAACACAGCGCAGACGATGTAATACTATGTCAACTATGGTAGGTGTACGCTTAGTAGGTAGTATTAACACATCACAGACGATGTGATACTATGTCAATTATGGTAGGTGTACGCTTAGTAGGTAGTATTAACACTGCACAGACGATGTGATACTATGTAAATTTTAGTGGGTGTACTCTTCATAGGTAGACCTCAAATACTTATACCTACCTAGTAACTTGTCCACGGACATAGAGTCACCTGGCAAGTCCAGTTCCATATGACTTTGGGTTTTCTTCGTCTTCTTAACCCACTGGAACATCTTGGGCGTCGCAGAGGAGGTGCGTTTGACAGTAGCCAGGGGTGACTTAACGAACACCTCCAGCTGAAGAGTATCGAATGGGCCGATGGGACTGTGGGGCGGGGCAAGGACAGGTTGTATGAGTATATGGTATGACATATAGGGTGTGTGTTATTGCATATGTATTTACAAGTGATATGCTATTACATAAATAGTTACAAGTGATACACTATTACATACATATTTACAAGTGTTATACTATTACATACGTAGTTACAAGTGATGTACTACTATTGCGTACGTTTTTACAAGTGATGTACTATTGCATACGTATCTACAAGTGATGTACTATTACATACGTATATACAAGTGATGTACTATTGCGTACGTATCTACAAGTGATGTACTATGAGATACGTTTTTACAAGTGATGTACTATTACATACGTGTATAGAAATATGTGTTTCTACAAGTGTACGTAATAGTATGAATAGAGTATATACTATTACATACACATGTATAAGTTCAATAGAGCGTACGTTTTAGCGACGTACAATGTTCCATCTATATTCCTATGAAACCCATAAACGAAGACTATTCCAGTCCTGATATTTCGTCTGCCACACTTACTGATATTCGGGTGCTTTCAAATGCACAGTGGTCATGCTGGACTTATTCCGCACCTCTCCGAATTCATACGTGACCAAATCTCTTGGTTTCTGGTATGCTTCTGCCGATATTTTGGCTTTGTTCAGGGCTAGCTTGGCCGAAATTGTGGATCTTGCATCCCGTGCAATGCGCTCCTTTCCTATCATATTCAGTTCCAGGTGCAAATCTGTGCGGTAAAGTGGTATAAAACAGGAATAAGCGAATAAAAAGAGGGTTTAGCGTTGTGTAGGTGTATTTTAACTCTCCAACTAGCTTACGGAAACGGCTACATTCAGATATATACCGAACTTCAATTTATTGGCCGGGGTTAGAAGTATGCTAATGCAGACTAGCTGGGTCCTTTGTACATTTGGTACGTTTTGTGCAGATAATTTGTTTATACATTTAATAAGTTTTGTGCAGATATGTCGTTTATACATTTGATACGTTTTGTGCAGATAAGTCGTTTATACATTTGATACGTTTTGTGCAGATAAGTCGTTTATATATTTGATACGTTTTGTGCAGATAAGTCGTTTATACATTTGATACGTTTTGTGCAGATAAGTCGTTTATACATTTGATACCTTTTGTGCAGATAAGTCGTTTATACATTTGGTACGTTTTGTGTAGATAAAACACAGCATGATGAACCCACAGGTCGTACACGTACACACACAGTAGTATGATATATCCAAAAAACACAGTAGAACTATTGTACGACTATAGGAAGTACTATATATGTCATAGCCACAGTAGTATGATATATCCTATACTCAGTAGAGCTACTGTACGACTATAGGAAGTACTATATATGTCATAGCCACAGTAGTATGATATATCCTATACACAGTAAAACTATTCTACGACTATAGGAGGTACTATATGTGTCATAGCGAGTTCCCAGGTCGCAGCCATGGGAACCAATAACCTATCAGGGACACAGATGTATGGGCGTCACAGATGTAAGAATGTTTAACAATAATCTCCAAAGATGAATTGTGTTTGCTGTTAAGCTTATTTGTACAGTAAAACGTGTTGCTATGTCATCAACCGCCCATGCTCTAGAACTTTCTAGCTGATTTTGAGACTCCGAGAGACAGTTCCTTCTTTTGATGTAAACGAATACATATATACACAAATCATATACCTAGGGTACTCATCAGTCTCTTTTCCACTACCAAAACTTTAGAGTCGTAGGTATTATGTGCTATATATATATATATATATATATGTGTGTGTGAGTGTGTGTTTGTGTGTGTATGTGTGTATTTGAATATGCATATATATACATAATGTTCGCAAACCTCATACCTCGGATGCTCATGATTCCTGTGCCCACTAACTCAGAGTCTTTGTGGACACTTTCCACTGTAAAAGGCAGTGCTTCCATATTTTGTGGATTTTTTGCACTCGCTTTGCGTTGCCAAAGGGGGGGGGAGGTAGTCACTGGAGCCCCGGGTAAATCGCTGCAAATATGGGCATTTTGGTGGGTTTTAAGTGGGGGTTTAGATTTTTAGTCCTTCCAAGGTTCACAACTTTTTTGTTTTGCTTCCAATTGAAAACCAGTTGAAACGCCAATGCATAAGCCAAGGGGAATGCTGTATAGCCGGAGAGACAATTGATGTCCAAAACAGTGGTGATAGGTGTAGGCGGTGAGCTGTGTGTTTAAGAGTTCTCTCTTTCAGAAGTGGACAATTGATGTCCAAAACAGTGGTGATAGGTGTAGGCGGTGAGCTGTGTGTTTAAGAGTTCTCTCTTTCAGAAGTGGACAATTGATGTCTAAAACAGTGGTGAGTGGTGTAGGCGGAGAGCAATGTGTTTTGAAGATTTCTCATACAGCTGAAAGTGGATAGTTTATATATAGCCGGGTGAATCGGAAACAAGTTAAATAGCCAGATCAGCTGGCCGCTTACCCGGAGAATACGTACCCGAAAATTAAAACACGTAAAAATATATTGTAGCTCTTTGATACAGTCGGTGTGCCACGGACATATATCGGCTCTTACATGCCAGATACGCATAGACAGATGCAAAACCAAATACGCATAGATAGACGCAGAATGTATATTTCTTTGCACAGTTCTCTGATTGGTAGCGAGCGATTCCAAACTCACAGGCAAGCTCAGAAGGTAATAGATGACGTGCTATTATAGCAATCACAATACAAAACAAAGGTGCAGCTTTTGTGTAATATTTATTGCGCATGTGCCGAAAGTGAGAATGTGACACAACTATTGGTCTGGAATATGGAATGCTCAATGCAGAGAATCCGGATATATTTTACATTATATATATATTATATAACACACACACACACACACACACACACACACACACACACACACACACACACACACACACACACACACACACAC
>NW_014040494.1:32008-35116 GCF_001186125.1 Sphaeroforma arctica JP610
ATATATATAAATTATCAGTTTGTAGCAAAAAATTGTAGCTATTTCACTCACCTCTTGCCGCTGTGCTTACGGCTAGCCAGCGATGATTTTTGAGCCATTTTTTCACTCTCGATTCGATTCTTCAAATGTTCGATATGTTCTTTGGTGTCTTTTATTATAGCCTGGGTGACAGTGAGTGATAATGAATGGTTTGTGAGTGACAATGAATGGTTTGTGAGTGTTAATGAATGGTTTGTGAGTGATCTGTTGTAGGCGCTGTATGGAATGATACTGAGCTACAGAGACTGAACGGCACATACAAATATATCATATCTACTGTCAAATAAACTCTGCTACAGATGCCTCCTGTATTATAATATATTTCTACAAATGTGAGTGTGCAAAAACGAGTGTTAGATTCACAGGTTGATTCACACAGTCGTGTGTTCTTGGATCGGTCAACATACAAAGTCAAAAATTATCTGTGAGAGGTCGTGTTAGACCTGTGCGCTCCGAAACACACCTTTGCTTTCCGATATTCTTCAGAATTTGTCTTTGTTTCCTTTAGTAAGTTTCTAGATCCATCCAATATCTTTTTCTGGAAATTGAAGCAATGGGAGGTATATTCGCGTTTCAGGTTTCAGGTTTCAAGTTTCAGGTTTTTGCGAGGGTTTAGTGTTTGGGGTTTGGCAGAGCCCTAAAATCGAGGGGTGCAAGCCAAAGTTCGAATACGGAGTACGGATCATCTTTAAGGTAATTAATCTGGATGATAGATAGGATAGACTACACATTGAACATGTAGACACATTTCCGATTCAAGCAGACCCGTATGTATAAGTATGAGAGAAATGCTCTACATATAGAATGGTTATGTATTTGGAGTACAGAACTTCCAAAAGATAGCTGATGTGAATGATAGTTAGGTGAAACCTTACATTTGTTATTCAGATACACTCTATACTCTAGTAGTCCGCTTAGGGTTTTAGGGTTTTAGGGTTCTAACAAGCAAGCGGACAAACGAAGGAGCACGAGGTGTGATTTCTCAAATATTGCAAAATAAACACATTCTGCTCCTGCATCTGCACACCAAAACAACAATACACCGCGACACCCACTATATGTGAAACATACTAGGAAGTGACCAACTACACAAATACGTCAACCCGTATACGTATACATATGCATTTCCAGGTTCGAATGTACCTTCACATTTGTATGTCTAAATATTTAACACAGACATGCTCTTTCACGTCCCAAATACAAACCAAAAGCTTCCCTCACCTGCAGCTCTAGTTCCTCCGTCGTGTTTGTGGGCTTCGTAGAGGCACGGCGTGCTGCGGGTGTGTCGCTTATGTCATCCTCTTCGCTTCCCCCCCCGTGTGCTGTGTCGTTTATTGCCCCGTTTGTGTCGTTTATTCCCGCTTGTGTGTGGTTGTCTCCGTTGGGCAGTTCCTTAATGGTGTTCGTGTCCAGGGACTTATCGCCCGGCTTAGCTCTGTACACCTCATCGAATGCTGAGTCTCTCCGTCTGTAGGCGTGAGTGATTCGAATAGGTAGGCCTTTAATAAAACACGCGAACGACGTATATGCATTTCATAGTTTTAGAGTTTAGGGTTCTGCGTCGTATCTCTGATTTCTCTGCCCTACGGCTGATGTGGTTGTGACTGTCCACAATGCCTCTGTCGAGGGTGTAGGGTTTAGGGTTTTAGGGTTTGTGCTACTGTGGAATAGCAGACGGAACCGTTCGCCAGTCAATGACACGCACTGGAGTTGTTTGGATGTGATAGACGTACTTTAAATCTATTAATATCACACACCTACTCCGAATCTATTAATAGAACGCCTTAACTCGGAATACACAAATAGCACACACCTACTCGAAATCTATGAATAGAACTCTTACGCTCCAAATTTATTAATAGCACACACCTACTCAAAATCTATTAATAAAACTCTTGCACTCCAAATCAATGGATAGCACACACCTACTCGAAATTTATTAATAGAACGCCTACACTCCAAACCTATTAATAGCACACACATACTCTGAATCTTCTTGGTGGTCGGTATGCGCACATTGCAGTGACACTTCGTCAAGCGCCGAATCCTGACGATTAGTCTTGGCGAGAGCTTCAGAATTAGTCTTGGCCAGAGCTTTGGAATTAGTCTTGGCCAGAGCTTTGGGGTTTCCCGCCAAATTTGAACCTTTCAATGGGGTTGCAGGAGCTTTCGAATACAGATCACTCTTCCCACAAGAAGTTTGTGTATATTCCATGTCGTCTGCGCCGAAGTGAGCAAAAGGTTAACAATCGAGCCGAAAATAAGTGTATATCTAATAGCTGAGAATTAATAAGTGTATATTGATAAGTGTATATAATAGTTAAGAATTGAAACGTGTATATAAATAGCTGGGAATTAATAAGTGCATATCAATAGTTGAGATTCACAAGTGTATATTATTATTTGAGATCGAATAAGTGTATATAAATAGTTGAGAATTAATAAGTGTATATAAATAGCGCCCGTGTGTAAACGGATGAAAATAGAGTAGAAGTTAATTGTATAAATAGTTCAGATGATAATAATATAAATCGGTAAGAATCGGGTGTGAAGGTTTGACGATGCAGCAGAAGATAGTGTATATATATAGTTGAGAGAACAGGTACAAATGGTTAAAAATACAGATGATAAGTGTATATATATATATATAAATGTTGATTATGCTGTGTGAAGGTGAGTATCATTTCTTTGTGCCAGATCATCTCCTCTGATATGCGACATCACATACACTGGTGGTCGTTGGTAATATACTTACAACGTGCACGGTTTAAACTACCATATCAATGGTGTAATACCTGCTCTTGTATAACAAGGCAGGTGTATGAGACCATATGGTACTAAGGTGGAGAATGGATGGTCAATTCAACTGCCGGATTCCAATATGTGAAGAATTAATCGCCAGATATCAAACAAAACGAACATCCGAGACTGTAAAAGTATAACAATTTTCAATATTCGATTAGAAATACTGAGTTGGTACATATCAAGATATATGAGAAAGTATCACTTCAATAAATCTATGTATACAAAATAACTCAATACATACACACACACACACACATATATATA
>NW_014040494.1:35633-39551 GCF_001186125.1 Sphaeroforma arctica JP610
TATACACACATACACACATACACACACGCACACACACACACACATATATATATATATATATATATATATATATATATGTGTGTGTGTGTGTGTTTGTGTGAATACAGATAGAGATATAAATAAATATACTACTATTTACATACATGTATGAACATGTATATATATATATATATATATATATATATTTTGCTGTATCATTATCTAGAATGTAATACATAACTTTCTGCACTATAGCCGATAAGTTTGTTTTGAATCCTGAGGATCGTTCTAGTGTGGAATTTCAGAAAGATCAGCTAAAAGATAAACTATTGTATATGATCGACTGATGGCATATACTCCTAAAACACACAACCTCTCATTTTGCCCCATATATATAGGCCAATGCATCAAACCATTAAGCAACATACTGAGATTAGTGTTGCTCACAGACTCTTCCAAGCTCATGAGGAGTGCCATCATTGGTTTTTGTGGCTTGCTCATGTTCAGAGCAGAAGTCGGCATATTGATCAAATAAAGTTACTTATATAAACTGTGAATCTGTATCTTCACAGAATTGTTGCTGGTATTATAAATTCGCCAGTGCGCTGTGTGCTATGTGTTGACAAGTTGTAGGACTGATCGCAAAGGCTCGTAGTGATAATATGTGATTTGCAACCTCAACCTCACAGGTTTTTAGTACAAAAAACGATCGATAATAGAACACGATGATGATATGTAACTATAATATCCTCAAAGAACTTATTTAGTTAAGTAAAAGACGTATATATGTGGATAACGTAGCCATCTATAGCTACCATTGTCTATTATACTACAGATATGAACAACATAAATACCGAGAACAGACAATCTGAATAATATTCAACAATATTTTTTTTATAAAAAAACAATATATATGTACTCTCCAAACTTTGGGTTTTGGTTTTTTTGTTCGGGTTTTTTTTAGAATCCGATCTGAATATATCACGATATTGTTTCGTAAAAAACTACACAGCGCTCCAGAAATTAGGACTACATATTGTTTTTTCATTACATAATTTCAAATACGATTGTATTTTGAAAATATGTACCAGTCCTATTTCTAGTTTTTTTTTCGTAGTCCTTTTTAGTTTGTATTTTTACAATTCAATAACGATTGGTTCACTCCCCTCTTATCTTGGCTGATCAGTGATGAGATTTTTTTATTAAAACAAGATGATTAAATTAGACTACGAGTTTACACTATACAGTTGTACTGCAGTATGCCACATAGCCGGTATGGTCATATATAAAAATACAAACTAGAGAGAACAATAAAACATGTTTGCATACTTGCGACCATTTGAGTATGTATTTAATAAACATATTTCCTGTAGTGGGATACGTAGTACTTTACTAAATACACAGCCGAGGTAGCTTTTACAACAAAAACGGTTATTTTTGTCAGAACATCTCAAATTAAATAAAAACGCCGACTCCTAAAAGCATGCAACTTACGAATACATCCACGTGCAACTGATTCAAACACACCATTTAAAATTAACATCGGAATCAGCTTTTGTACAATTATAGTCATAGAGCACTCTGATTTGATTGTTTCTACCTAGGCGGTCCTGCACGTTGCAACTTTGACGCGAGTTCAAAAGGAAGGCCGATTGGTTACCTAAGGTGTAGTTATTAAGCTAAGTATTTCAATATTAGAGTACATTCACAACGCATCAATATAGTCATATCGCAAACAATTGTATCACACTCTGTGCATTACTTCATAGTAGCCTTTTTGACAACTGCAATCACTAGCTCTCTGATTTTTCTGAAAATCTATCCTATGTTTATAAACTAGATTAAAGGGTAGTATTCGGATTAAGATCCAGCCTTCCTTATTCCAAGAGATATTTTCAGCGACCATAGCTATCCAAATGCTGCCCGATGTAAGATAAGTTGAGAGAAAGAACGTCAATATTCACTGCCATTGGAGCCGACCTTGTATTTATAAAATCAGAACGAACCCCTACAGCAGCCTAAAAAGTAGCTATGAAAGCAAAATGCTTTTGTGCGCCAGAACGAACCGTTAAAGCTCGAATTATTTGTTTCGTCGTAGAATATAACAGTTTACAATTTGAAGCCATTTTGCAGGCGCCACAAGTTCAATGACAGGCAGCAAAACTACTACAATATTTAGCCTTGTGGATTGACGTGACTTCTGTTGAGATCTCAGAAGATTACAATTTGACGAAAAGCTGGTTCACAATATTCAAGTAAGTTTAAAAGTGCACTTTCGCAGTAAACCTATAAATACATACAAGCACACCAATATTTATATATATATATATATGCACGCATACTGTACGCCAGGCAAACACGTTTAATAGGGGTAATGTTCGAATTCTAGAGGGAATATAATAGATGGCATAAATAAATTAATATTTTTAAAGAAAAAATAGCATGTACGGACTACGTATGTACGTTTAACGTTTCCGGGGTCTGGTCACTCTAGTGGGTGGGCGTGTGGCAGTGGCAGCCTGCAGATGGGGCGCCGTGGCGGTGTGGCTGTCTGTGGCACCCCGCAGGGCCCACGCCCGCTCCTCACACCTGGCCATTCGAAAGAGCAACATATACTCTTTGAGGGCGTGTTGTAATGCCCTTTGCGAATGAAAATCTTGAAATAAAAGCTTTGTGACAAAATCAAATGTAAAATAAAATAAAACACAACCAAGATACCAAATAAGAACTGAGAATAAACTATTTCGAAGAAAAAAAAGCCAAAATCAGAGCCACATAAAATCGAAATTGTACATAGTGATTGGCTAACGACTAAATGGACTCTACAGTATTATTCTTTGATTTTAAATCTACTATATAATTACTCAGTCAGATTCAAAGGTGTATGTCACTGCTCTGAATCTCCAGTTTCCTGGTCTTCAGGAGTAAACTAAGGTTTATTTTAATTTTGACAAAATCTACCACAGTTTTATTTTATTTAGTAGGTTATGGTTTTGAGTTTTGAGTTTTCACTTTTAGTTTTGAAGAGACTAGTTCTATAAATAGAACAACAGTTTTTTTATACACCTGTTTGCCTTTGGGACTTTTGGCTTTAATGACCGGTGATGGTAACCAGGGTCCAAGTGGGAGAAAGCAGGAGAAAAAGAAGCTGTTTTTTATATAAAAACGCGCAGAACAATATTGACACAGAATGCTGCTATCCTCTACTACTAGTAGTATGTAGTGAATATAATATCACCAAGTAATACACCTGGTAGCTACCCTGACTGCGTATTCTAATACCAAGGCCAGCAAGGTGCCTGTATTTCGAAATTTGGCTTATTTACATGTTCTCAGGGTTCGGCAAAATACTTTACTAGTGGACCGAATACGATGAAGAAATGTGCTTTATTCAGTGCTCGCTGGTGGTTACGGGTGGCAGCTATTGTCTTGGTATTTTCACTGGCGTCGATTACGTACAGAGTAGATCTGATGCTATTCACGGGTAACGAGCATGCAGTTGAGCGAGATGCCATGTTTTCTGACCGAAATACATCTAACACTTTGCCACTCGAACATAGCCACACGCACGTTCACAAGGTATATACGACTTCTTATTCTTCTCTGGGTTTGTGAAGTGGTACACTACTATGCTTTCATTGATGTTTATAATTAGTCCACAAACTATATAATCTGTGGGTGTGTGCTCATTCACAACAAAAATTGTAAATATTGGCGTATTGCAGGTATACCTTTACATATATATACTGGCTATGTATACATTATAATGTGAATACGCACGCACACTCGAATATATATATATATATATATATATATACATATATATATATATATATATATGTGTGTGTATGTCTCTGTGTGTATGTATGTATGTGTGTGTGTGTATGACATATATATATATATATATATATATATATATATATATATATATATATATAT
>NW_014040494.1:45707-73187 GCF_001186125.1 Sphaeroforma arctica JP610
TCTATTTTTAGTCACAAGTGCCGAGCGGCCGATTGCCATCGAGTCACAGGCCTGCATTTCTTCGAGACAAAACCCTACATGGCCAGGATCAAGCACGCCCAGGCCAAGTGGGAAGGCTTCTTGGCGCAGATGGGAGGGAAGAAGATGTGCAGCTCAATACTAAATGTGCGGAAGTTGGCCTGGTGCGATGAGACGCTGCTGTATAGGATCATAACCGATGTGAGTGTGTGGAGGGGTGGTGTGGGGGTGTGAGGTGGAATATGTACTACAAGTACACTGGTGGTATAGGATAATGACCGATGTAAATGTGTGAGGGTGTGGAGTGGGAATGTACTACAAGTACAACATGGTGTAGGTTTGTGTACTATCGCCTTTGTAGTTTGATAATTGCGAATATATATATAAAGATATATATACGATAATTTATGTATATTATGAACTTTGGAGGAGCGTATGAGCTGAATTCACAGATGCGTACGGAGATGCGCAGCACAGAACTCAGTGTACGCATATTGGCGTGATGTGATGATCCACTGCAATACAGGGTATTGACTGATGTAAGTATGTAGGTATAGAATATGTAGTCATGCAAGTAATGAAGTACGTAGGTGTGTAAGTGTGTAAGTATGTAGATATGTATGTATGTGAGTTCAAATATGTAGTTGCTGGTATGTTTTTATCGAGTTGACGATGGAACGGATGTGTTTGTGAGATGATATATATATATATAATATTTGGACGGTTGATACCAGTCTAGTACAGATGAAGGGTGGTTGTAGGGGTTGTGGAAGATGCATAGCGCAGCACTCAACCTGCGCTAGCTGGCTGTGATTGATACCGTATAGACCTGTACGTATATTCTGTAGTACCACTTGCACGGGTAAGCTGCTGCAGATTGTGTATCCAAACTCAGTATGAGTTCGTCTCCTTCACTAGTCTGAACTCCCAAAACCCTAAAACCCTAAAACCCTGAACGTACAGTCAGGCATGAGTGTACCCACTCGCCAGCAATGGTTCAGGCCCCACCACGGGGTGCACATCCGCATCTACAGCAAGGGGCGAAAGGCCGTCCCGGAATACGCACGTCAACTAGAAGCGGTACTACACAACCACCTGGAAGCTCTGGTGCCATACATCTACGACCATGGCAATCAGTCGGAACTGGCCTTATGCATCTCCACGTTCCTGCAGAAAGAAAACTACGATCTGTACTCGTAAGTGACGTTGATACGTATATATATATATATATATATATATATTGTGTGTGTGTGTGTGTGCGTGTGTATGCATAAGTATGTATGTGTATGTGTGTCATGTATATGTATATGTATATACATATGTATTTGTATATATTTATGTATTTATATATATATATATATGTGTGTGTTTGTGTATGTGCATATGTATGTGTATGTGTTTATATGTATATATATGTATATATATATATGTGTGTGTGTGTGTGTATATGTGTATCTATATATATATATATATATATATATATATATATATATATTTAGATATATATATATATATATAAATATATGTATATCTGTATATCTATGTATCTATATCTCTACCTATATGTATATATATAAATATATATATATGTATGTATTATATATGTATGTATGTATGTTTATATCTATATTTATTTATTTATGTATATATATATAAATATATATATAATCTGCATAAAGCTTGAGGTGTTTGCTGTTCTGTATCATGGCCTGAAAGTATTGTTTACCATCTCCGTACTATCTGTCAGCATCGATGGCTGTCTCTTATCATACTGGAGCAATCACATTATCAAACCACTTCGTACATTCACTGTCTTCCATATCAAACTGAATGTACACTTAAAGTATGTATTTCATGACCATCACACGTATTTAATTGATGCAAGTCTTGATGCAGTACACGTATTTCATCCACTGGTCCTCAGAGAATTACATGTGTACGCTGAGCGTTAGTACATAATAATTATCGCGTTCGTGAGCACTTTCTATTTACGGCTTACAGATGTATGGTCTCCTGCACGCCTCGCACTGCTTTCACCCGCTTTAACAAGTGTATGCTCAGTAGAAGTTATACTGTATAATGCTCTAGACACGTTTTAACGTATTTTAATAGAAGTGTAGGATACTCTAGACACTTTGTTTTATCTTATTTTAATAGGTGTGTAGGATACTCACTTTGTTTTTTCTTATTTTAATAAGAGTGTAGGATACTCTAGACACTTTGTTTTAACTTATTTTAATAGGAGTGTAGGATAATCTAGACACTTTGTTTTAACGTATTTTAATAGGAGTGTAGGATACTCTAAAACACTTCGTTTTAGCTTATTTTAATAGGAGTGTAGGATACTCTAAAACACTTTGTTTTAACGTATTTTAATAGGAGTGTAGGATACTCTATACATTTTGTTTTCAACTTATTTTAATAGGAGTGTAGGATTCGCTAGACACTTTGTTTTAACTTATTTTATTAGGAGTGTAGGTTACTCTGTTTTAACTTATTTTATTAGGAGTGTAGGATACTCTAAAACACTTTGTTTTAACGTATTTTAATAGGAGTGTAGGATACTCTAGACACTTTGTTTTAACGTATATTAATAGGAGTGTAGGATACTAGACACTTTGTTTTAACTTATTTTATTAGGAGTGTAGGATACTCTAGACACTTTGTTTTAACGTATATTAATAGGAGTGTAGGATACTAGACACTTTGTTTTAACTTATTTTATTAGGAGTGTAGGGATAGAAGTGGTACGTAAAATTCAACAAGACCGACATCGCACCCGTGCGCAAATTCTCTTTATAAAATCCATGACTCATAAATGTGGCTTAGTTGTTATTGAGCTGTGACCAAACACCGTTGAAAGAGGCATACATATGCGTGTGTTCTCCTGTTAACTCGAGCTTCGTTCACTCGCCTGCAGAGAATATCGAGTGTACGCTCAGAGCAAGTACAAGATCAACATCTCACCCACGTACATCTACAGGAACGAGGCGGTACAGGTGTGTTTCTAGATATGGATGTCTTTTTTATAACTGATGTATTTCTGTGTAGAGATGTTCACCCTGTAGCAGGTGTTTTCCTATAAATAGATGCTGTCTATTTATAGCTGATGTATTTCTATGTAATAATGCTATTTGTTTGCGGCAGATATGTTTCTATAGATAGATGTTGTTTATTTATAATTATTGTATTTCTAGGTATATATGTTGTTTATGTATAGCAGATGTGTTTCTATGAATATATGTTGTGAATTTATCAATCATGATATGGATCGGGAGCCTCTCCCGCCCCGCCCCCATTGTCTTTTCGGTCGCTTGGCTTGGGGCCTGTTATTGGGATTTTTAGGTGCCAATATTTGGAGAAGCTAATAAGCACGCGAACACACGATTCGATTCACTTCAACGTACGAGTGCGTATATATAGGTCATTCGAATCAAATTATGTACATCCATCGTGTGTGTAGGAGACCTGTTAACCCACTATACTGCATGCACGTGCTGGGTAGAAGGGATCCTTCGGTACGAATACGCACAGGTGCCTCTGTAACTGGCCCATAGCACTCTCCGAGAGTGTTTGTGAGCTAAGCAAAGAACTGCTATTTAGCACTCAACTCGTGCCTGTGCTCGATACTGTGCGTGCGCTGGTACTTGGGGGTTGGTCCTTTGTATTACTATATGAGTCTGATTCCCATGTTGGTGGTTGCTTGCATTAGTACTCGGCCAAGCTTGTGTCTCTGTTCTTTTGCTCAGTTGATTTTATTTTTAATTTTTTGGAAGAATCTGTTCATAGCATCCCTCATCCGTCGGTCATAGCCTTTGTACTGATGTGTAGCCTCCTGAAATAATCACAGTTAAACCCTAAAACACTAAAACACTAAAACACACTATAGGTCGCGGCAAAGCGTTCTCGCCCAAAGACAAACATACCTCGAAAGGTACGCAATCGATCGCTGATGAAGACGAGCCAGCGTCTTGAACCCCGCTTGTATATCACTAGCACCTGACTATACAATCATAGTCGCAAAATGTCTTGGAATCCATTCATACTCCAAGCATCAGACTATAACAGTTTCAGTCTCAAAATGTCTTGAAATCCAGCCACACACCAAGCACGAGACTATAACAATTAGTCTCAATGTCTTGGAATCCAGCCATACACCAAGCACGAGACTAACAGTTTTAGTCTCAAAATGTCTTGGCATCTACATCAAGCACCTGACTATGTCAAATATAGTCTCAAAGTGTGTCCTGAACCCCACCCATACACCAAACACCTATTTCCGAGATATTCTCAAAGTGTGTTGAACCCCGCCTATATTACAAGCGCCTAACTATTTCAATAATAGTCTCAAACTGTCTGGAACTCCACTCATATACCAAGCACCATACTATATCAATTATAGTCTCATATTATTCTGAAATCCAATTCAAATACCAAGCACATGACTGTTCTAAAAATAGTTTCAGAGCGTCCGGGAATCCACTTATATACTAAGCACCGGACAAGTTCATATATATTCTCAGAGTGTAGTGTTATTGGGCGTACTTGGAGCGCTCTACATCACAATTTCTGACAGTATTAGTGGATAGAGCCAGAGCCCTCTTATCCTGTAGGTTGTTCCGGAATGCCAAGCATACCTGCCTGTGCAGAAAGCCTAAATATGGTGAACGTTCGAGAGTTGATGGTCACTTCTGTGCCGGAATTACGATTAGATATAACGGTATTGTTGACTCGGGCGGATGTGCACGGTCTTGTATGCGATCGTATCTGAAGTGCAGGTATATGTAGGCAGTATATATATATATATATATATATACACGTATACATACGTATGTGCATTCACAATATGATACAAATGCTGTCAAAAACCTCCATAGAGGAATGCGTAGACCTAGTGTATCCACGCAGAGAGATGTGTGATCTCTACTATGGGGCTTACACTGAGTCGTCAGTATAACTGGTGATATGCTGTGGGTACGTAGAGTCCGAGACAAACACTGACTATAGCTTAGAATGTCCCTGCTGGCTGAGATACCCGAAATCAGACGCGCACACGGGTCTGGTGAGGAAGAAACGCAGTTGTACAAAACCTGGTAATCAAATCATGCCAACGCCCATACCTATGAGTAGTTCACACAAGCTTTGATTTGTTTGACCTGGTCATGATGATTGTGCATATTGTGCTCAGCCGTAAATGCAGGATGACTGTACCCAGCCATGTGCACAACAAGAAGCTTTCATCCGAGTGTACATCGATCTTGGTACAGCAATCGCAGCGAAAAGAAATCCTGCCGCAATTGATCGGTGTAATTGCTTCACGGCGAGATCCGAAGATTACAATACAAAAGATTAACAGAGAATTTGTTGGTTGAACACATACAAATAAAGTTATCATCGAAGGCTGGGAGTAGGTTAATATACATACATAAATGTATCTATTTTATAAATACACTTATATCATGTCGACACTGTTATTTAAAATATGACCATAAGCTATCGAAGCAGGCCGTGATCTTCGATTCTGGCATTAATTTTCGTTGTTCCTCCGCCCGCATTCAGGACAGCAAGTGGCATTCTACATAAATCTGGGCCAGGCATAGATAGCGAGTGGTTACCTTATAGCCATGGAAGTAGACATAATCATCCCGCTCGATTTTTCATTTACTGACCTTTTCTGTACAATATCCATTGTTTATAGAACCACAACGCGCATTCGTCTGCTGTTCGAACAGCATCACAACGTATATATCTTAATCTATGTCCCTCAGTATACCCAAACATATAACGAACTTCAGAGTATATACATAAATATCATATCATATTGCAACTTTATTTTTGTTTAAAGATGAAGACCTGCGTACAGTATTGCACATAGTATTGTGCCATGTACATACCATAGAGGAGTGTACTCTATTTCAACACTAGTGTTGTTATTAGTCTGTTCGTGTTCTTTAAAAAAAAACGAATAATATACAGCAAGATTTTCCGTGTAGGTACAGATCTAATTAAAATATTCGCTTTCGTAAAGTTATTTCTGTGAATACTATATACAAAATAGATTGTCAAAGCTATTTTGAAGTTTTCCTGCGTTGTATATCATCGCTTTTACGTGTGCGCAAGAGTCGCTGTTTATGGTCGGATATAATACGTTTATAAAGCCAGCAGACCCACTTTCAACCGACTGTCTGTATCTACCTATCGAATGCTGTAGTGTACATGTATACAATAGTAAGTCGGTAAGCTATCCAGTGAGAATGGAACTTATTTTTGTAAACTTTGTTACACACAGGGGGAATATAAAATAATCCGACTATTTAAAAGTGGTTTTGTAGCATTCGTCATATGCATCACGTGTTATAAGGATGAGCAAGAAAGTGGTTGATTAGTAAATCGTTGTCGATTGATACCAACACATTCAACTTCAGCTTGCACGATTGAAGAAATCTTTTACCGGGTTTGAAGCTGAGGACGAACCTCTGACTATTCCTTTTATTAAAAAAAAGTACTAATTTTAGGGTTTAGGGTTTTAGCAGCTCTACAGATTGCATAATATGGCTTTACACTACTTCTTCTAGACACCGAGATATCGCTTCAATTCCTTACTATAGGTATCCATCGAGTGAGTTTTGGCGATATAAATTGAATCAAGACACCTCGCAAATCCTCCCCCAAATGCAAAATCTTGATCAGAACCTGTACATCCTATGCAGATGACTGTTCCATAATGTTTGTATAATCGACTGTGATCTGATGTATCGACTCCAACAGCACCAGTACATGCATCGTTGTTATTGACCACTCGCAATTGGTAGAACTGGCCGTGGGCCCAATTGGCATCCTCGATTGCGAATGTCCGAAGTGCACCAAATGTAATCAATCTTGTATATTCACTCTTACCACTCTGGTACCATGCGGAGGCAGCCAGCGCCGCGGTAGCACCCCCTCGAGAATGACCTGCAAAGGTCACTACTGCCCTATCTTTGCAATAAAGAGATATTTGTTTCTTGATATCATCTATTACGCTATAGTAAAAAGCGACCCAGCCTGTCGCGGCGGTGCCGACATAGTCCTTTCCATCGTAGGCGGCTATAAGTTGCGTGTCAAGAACTGAGAGGGCTTCATCCATAGAGTCCGTACCCTCGAAGAGCACTAAGCATTCATCATCATCACCTGTTATGACTTTATACTCATCCTTATAAATACCCGGTGCCACGTCCCAGTCTTTCGCCGCAACAACAAGAAGAAACCTATCCAACGTCCGCCGCAAATGGTTCTTCTCCCAGTCAGTAATAGGAGCAACATAGTTGTCGATACAATCACCACCGTCGTAATTACATTCCATCGTATTGCACTCAGAGTCGCATATACCTATTGCAAGAAGTAGAGTCAAGCTCACACTGTTAGTTTTCCAGAATCAGTAGAAGCTTCATATTTTTTAAATTAGGAAAAGTACCCAAATTACAACCGTATACATGATTAAATACTAATCATATTATCACTTACCATTTGAATTTTTCACCTTGTAGTCACAGACGGATTCTTCGCAACACTTAATCTCAAAAAACCAACAAGTGTCAACACCATTCCACTCTCCACGAGGCATTACGCGCCCAGGTGGTACAATGGTTTTAATATCCGAATTCGGATTCACAGTCGTATTCTTTGGATCCACGGCCACCACCATCAATACAGGGAGAAGGAACAATGCGATGCTGAGAACCTTCATTCTTCAAATCTCACTATTTACCAGAGAAAGCGTGTGAATACTGCATGTACAGATTCTTCTTCGTTGAATTTATATGCCTAGGTCCTACTAGTGTGATGATATATATACGGCTCGCATAAATTTGAACAACCCAGAAACAAAATGTATTTTTGTTTTTAACAAAACATGAACAATTTATTGAACAATTTATTTAATTAAAAAAAACATAAAGAGTATTTTGTTTTGTTTTGCTTTTGTTTCTAAAAACAATAAGATCACGTAATAGTCAAAATTTGTGTCGAGGAATGCTGGAGGTGGGGAACTGGAGGATCACTGGATCCAGTGTGAGTGAGGATCTGTGACCTGTGGCACTGTGTCCTAACTTCTAAATATCTGGGCTGGTTTAAGACAACACTTTTAGCTATGACGACATGTCCCGGCGTCATCTTTTATTACAGTCAGGAGTGCGATATGCGTCAGGATATTCTCTTAAGAAGGCAATTCGCGCCGGTCGGAAATTAGTTTGCTAAGAAGACATATCATTGTCGTATACCAGGCCAGCTATCAGTCTACCAAGTAGTGCCACCTACATTCAAATGATTGGTGACGAGGCACGAGCTCTTTGTCTTTTACTTCGAGCAGTGAGTCATGAAGGTGCTTACTCTAGGAGTTTACGACGGTTTTCCTTCTTGTCGTTCGTCGCAAATAAGAGTATCCGGCTGTACATATCGATGGAAACAAATCAAGAAAAAAATAAAAATAAACAGTTTACGACGACTTCGTTGCTAACCTCAAACCGGTTTCCATTAAAACTGATATAAATCGAATAGATATACGTTTGCGTTCAACTTTTATTCCCTACGCGGTCCTTTTGTATGCTTATAGGTGCAACTTGCGGGTTTCTACATTTCAGTGGGTACCACTTTTACGATACGAACCAGTCCTGTAAAAGAACTTAGGTAGACCCTACTGATCACATTATAACCGTTATAACATTTTAAAATTGAATTATTATGCGTTTACCTGCGACTTCTACATACCCCGTACCCCTATGAACTAAAAAGTGACGTGTCAACTGACAGTACTCACTCTAGAGTCACTATTCAGCCCGTGATTAGATATTCTTGGAAGTTCATCAAGTTTTTTTCCCAAAATAAATAGTACATAAATATTTAGAAAAAGTCAGACGTCCACACTCCACACTCCACCAGATTGAAATTTTAGGTGCGTAATTGCAAAGTCTTGTTGCTGTGCCTTCGAATTTTGTTTTATTCAAAAATATATCAAAAATGGATAAATAGCCTACTAAATAGAAAGCCATTTTAAAATAAATATAATCATACACCATAGATCTCTTTTATTTTTTAAAAATACTAAAATATTTAGTACCGAAGGGCGAAGTTATGCGGCTAAATAAGTAAATTCCTAAATAGTAAATAGAACAATATTTTTTATTTTTTTATTTGTTTTATATTTTTAAACAAAAAGCTTGGTCAATTCTCAAATTTTACCTTTTTTAAATATAAAACAGATAGCAGGGAGGCGGGGTTTTTTATACAAAAACTTTTATTGTGTCGGCCTGACTCGTACACATCACATAAGTGACATAACAGCTGAAAGTATTTTATATTAGAAAACCCTAAAAACCCTAGTACCTGCACAGTACTGTACACAACTGACTCAGGTACACACTACACACAGCTACACAGTCACGCCAACATTTGAACATGGCCTCTGTCCTTCAATTTTAGAAACTGAGCCTGCCCAAAGCGGCAGAGCAGCCCAGGCCGGCAGGCCAACAACCCACCAGAGGTGGGGGCCCGCCTACTCTAGGTTCAAATGATATTTGCTCTGAGATGTGAGTTCTGACTCCTTAGAGTCTGATGTATGTACCAAAGAATGCTGCTCTTCGAGTAAAAACCTTCCATATTGCAATCGTGTTTGTTTAAAATATAGATACTCAATAGAGTAGATGAATAAGTGAATGAGTATAGACACAAGTAGTTATTTAAGTACACCACCAGCGCAGACAAAAACTAAAAAGGAGAGTGATCGGAGTCTTGTTCTCTAGAGAGAGTATATAGGGCTATTGCCAATTTGCCATAGGGCAATCAAGCAGTGACCTAGTTTTGACATCGACAACTCCAAATCACTGAAAACATTTCCTAAGAAGTAGGAGGAGGTTTTAAGCTTGCCCTTCTGGCAACTTTGTTAACAAACTTAAACCTGGTTTTTCACCGCATTGTAACTTGTTCACACTATAACCTTGGTTACTGAACCATGTTCTAACTTTGCATTTTTGTATACACTTTTATTAAATATGAAAGAGAAGATAAATAGTAATAAAAGGATAGTTGTATAAATTGAAAGTAAATAGTTGTTATTAGGTTATGGGCTTATATTTGCCACTGTCTACTCTTTTATCAAAATGCTCAGCTCCACCGACGCTGACGCTACTGCTGGCCCCACTCGCATAAAGTGGACACGCCTTGCTCTCTCTGGTGATAACTATGATTGCTGGGATGCTTATCTCTACCTTGCTGCCCTCGGTGACTATGAATGGGACCTCAACCCCATTCTTAACTACTGTGAGCTACTTAAGCCAACCCTTCTACCTGGTACTAAACCTGTTCCGTATGAACCCTTCAAGAAGGTTGACAGCACCACGGAATTCCGTAACCGGAAGTAGATTCTTGGTTCTTACCGAACCACTCGCAATCTTCTTCTGAGGTCCTTTTCTGATGAACTCCAGGAGCCCCGCAGCAAAGAAACGATTATGAAGGACCCGTGGACTATCTATGACAATAACCGCCAGTCCACAAATCAGTCAAAGTCTCTCAACCAATTAACATGGCTTACCTCCGTGTCCTCCAAGTTGGCTTCGACGAAGACACTCGAGCATGAGCTATTAGATGCAAAAAAAAATGCAGACTGATGCTGAACTTCAGGGACTTCCTTTTACGAGCGATTTTATCAACGATTGTTACTTAACCGGCCTCTCGCAGAAAGATCAAGAACATGCCAGTCAGTATCGGATCTGCCTTGTTTCGACTTAAAAAACCCCCCATTCTTTTTTCCAAACGCGAAAATGCCAATTATTTTTTTTACCAAACTGGAGGAAACTGCCTTATTTTAATGCAGACTTTCTTGAAATAAATTGAGACTATGGACCAAAATTTTCAACAACTATTTCAAAATTTATTTCAACAAATTGTTTTAAAAAATATTTTCATATTCTGAGCCTCGGGAACTTGAACGGAGACTGGGGATCAAAATTTGACTTCAACAACTGTTTCAAAAACTGTTTCAAAAAATTGCGTTGGCAAACAATACATTGACGTCGATGCCCTCGACAAAGTTAGGGCGCCGCGACCACGAAAAATGAAACTGCAAATAAGCAATCTGCCGACGGAGACTCAAGAAACTATATTTTCAAAAAGCTACAACCAGGAGCTTCGTAGTGTCAACAAGCATACTCGTACAGTGTATGACGAGTCGCTACTGCGCGCTACATCATACACGGATCAGGAGCTTAAGTGGATGTTTAACCTAGAAAGCGAGCGGGAAAAAGCCATGTTTTTCGGAAATACAAATTTGGTGAATGCGATTCGACAAATTGTCGACTATAGAACTTATTTATGGGCTGTAGTAGACAATCTACATTATGTCCAACCTAAAGTTGCGGTAAAACTCTTGGAAGTGACCAAGCAGCCGATCCAACTGGCGGAATCGACAGAAATCGTCAAATCTCGAATCATTCCTGAACACGATATCTTACATATAGTGTACAGCGTCTTGAACGTGTCACGATCTTTTTTGGTACCAGAAGTAATTATTCAAACGTACAGCAACAAAATGACGGACAATGAATACAGCCTCAGATAAATCTATGCAATATCTCATGACGAGGACAAAGACCAAAGACCTTGCACGCGTTAAACTCATCGTCAACGCACACCACGACGTAAAACACTGCATGCGACTGGACAATGTAATATACGACAGGCTGGTTCAGACAGGATTTGTGGTTCCAAAAACGGATCATTTGCTAGTGTTCTACCTTTACTATATATATCAACAGACAACATCGCTGTTACGCAGAGGTTTCATGTATACACAACAAACATTCTCGCATCACTGGCGACAACGTCCGGACTGAACCAACTTCTCGAAGGCTCGCGGGACCAACTAAATTTCTAGCGTTGTAGTACTGAAGTTATGACACATCTGGTTCTACACAACAATGTTACGCTACTTAAGTCCCTTATTTTATCTAGTGCAACCTTTGATGTAAGTGAATCCAGTCTACCGATCAACTGTTCACCGGAGATTTTGGACGTCATGTTTGAAGCCAACTGGTGAAGAATATCGATTTTGCCGTGGTTGGATCAAATTCGGATGAAATCCAGTGTACATTTGCGAATCAAGCAACACGTACTCGCAACGGAACAAGAAATGTCTACAGATCACCGACCTCTGATTCTGGCCTTTACCAAGGAGTACAATTCCTACAATATATACCAAGATTTTGAGTTTGATACAATTTTTGGCTCACCGGTCTCTGCACACGAGCAGAGTTTGTTGGAGCACGTCGTGAAGAACAATTCAAAAGCTACCATTGTAATATACCTAGTTGATCCTCCGATCAGCCAACCAGATGTGCCAGTCTGATGAAGACTAAGTCGGTAATTCTGGATAAGTGGCATGTTATTGGTTAAGACAATAACTAAGGATATCTTTATTTTATTTATTCTTCTAAAGATAGGATTTTATGAGTCTCTCGGATTCGCCCCAATGAAACATACCATAGTTTCTAATAGAGCGACAACGAAACATTAAATAAAATCCCTTCGGCGGAAACAGTACTGAGAGGATTATATATAGGCAATGTCTCCGCCGCACAATCCCTCAGAATATTGCTGTTTTCACGAGGCATACCTAACTTTACTAAATGTCTTATTTCGTTTATTTACTTTGATATTTTCACGATACTTAGAATTTACCTACGCGTTTATTTATTCTAAGGCGTTAATATCGCCTTGAGAGGCCGAATCTTACACAGGGCCGTCAGGCACATTGGCGTCATCGCTGTGCAGGAAGACGTGATCCGGCCCTATGGTCGCTCGTGCCTGGCACTGGACGGATACACGTCATACAGTGGGGCGGGCGAGTATTATTGATCGAATTTCCTCGGCAACACGACGTTTGTCCACAACTCTGGCACAAGTCACCAAATTGCTGTGCTGTCAAGCAAGTTTGGTCGAGTGGATTGCTCAGCTGTCGTGGTCGAGTACAACGGTGTATCTATCGCGAACCCTCACCTGACTGAGGGACGGTTTGACGATCGGCTGTACAAACTGTTCCCGCGAGCAAAGTGCCCAGAGGTCGAAAACATCCTGTCCAAGACCAGTCCGGGCATTATAGTCGGCGACTGCAATGCATGTGATTGCACATGCGGACCGTGTTGGATCAGCGATTTTACACAACTACGCGCGGTTTGCGGACGAGTCCAAAAATGTGTTTCGCGAATACTACGGCTCCGTTCACACGTGTCTGCGAAATCGAGGCTATTCCCACCGAAATCTCTTACCAAGTCTCCGTGTACAGGGGAGACTGTATATATCAGAGAGCAACTACACAACTTGGGGAGCCTTTGACGCGATCACAATGCGATCGTGACAATGTGGTAATAATCCGAACAATGTGGGCAATAAAAATATTTCACGTACCTCTAAATGAGATTTCCTTTGGGACTCGTGCTGGTGCTTGTGCTCATACTCGCAACCGTAATTGTGAGGCTGAGGTCAAATGTCCCTCGGATAGTGTATGACTGCAAGGCCAAGTGTGCGGCCAAAAAGGTGCGACGGAGACGACCAAGACCGATCCGGTCACCGGCACCGACAACTTCGCTACTACGTCCGCCACTATTGGCGTCAACCCAGAGTTCAAGTTCTGTACTAGTGCGGGATCCGTGAATATATCCAAGACCCTATATCTGGCTCTATCATGGACACTCAGCAACGTGCAACGGACCGGCGTCGGAGACACCATCTCGCACAAGGGTCCTGACCGACCAACGACACCGTCAACTTTTGGGCGCCAGTTCAAAAACGCGAGTGACAAAACTGTACAAATGGGGAATTCCTTCACAGGACGCATCAACCTCAACAATTGCATCTTTTATCGCGTTGGACAAGTGATCCGCATCGGTGTTGAGGCGCAGGACTATGTGTCGACAAACTGCGAGTTTCGGAACTCACCAAACTTGATCTACGTCGGCGCATATCAAGGTCCACCAAAGATGTCGCAACGTTCAAGTTTACAAAGTGTGTTCTAGGTGACCGCGTGAGCAATATCAAAAATCCGGACAATTACGTACATCGACTTTACTGTTAAAAACGTGATTGTCGACATTTTCATCATTTTCGTCCGAAGACAAATCAGACTCAGCCAATGCACACCGTTCGGGTTCAGTGCATCATCGATGGCTGTAGCAGCAAAGCGACATATTTATTAATTAAACGCGCTGCTCGTATTGTTATTATTACATGCCTATTGCTGTGTAACAACTGGGCACGCAATAATATTAACATAAAAATATCTTAATAGTATATTCCGCGCAGTATTGATGTCCCTGTCGGCAACGTATCCACAGTTCCATACACATGGACAAGTAAATATCTTCTTTGAGCCCAGATTCCAGTTAATCCGTAGGCAAGATCCACATGTCTTAAATGTTTACGCCTCGTCGCAGACGACCACGGTGCAGTCCTTATACAGCGACGCCTTGTTTATCAGCATCTTCCGGAATGCAAAGTGACTCCATGTTAGCATATTGCGCGCCGTCTTTTGATCGAGCTTCCTGTCCTTCTTATGTACCATACTCGACGTTTCGAACTTGAGGATTAGGATTACCTCGTGGATTGTACACAGCCAGTGGGCCATCTTTCAGTGTAGCTCTCTCACTCGATCCTTGACCATGTCCATCATCCGATACCAAGCTTTGCGCATTCTCCGCTTCCGCTAAGAATTCCCCTCCTTGTCAATTCGCCCCTGTAGTAGGTTAATCTGCTTGCACATCCAGAATAGTTGCTTCATATCCCCGGCACCCCACTCAGTCGATATTCCAAGAGTATCAAAGGTTGTCTGGAATGATCTCACACCAGGGTCCAGAGCGGCAGTCCACTTAGCTCCAATTTCAGGTTCAGGTCTAAGGCTTGCGTCGACGGTCCGTGGTACAATCACATAGTAATGTCCAAGCCTATCTCGTTTGAACAGCACGGTACTATCGATCTCAGGTATTTCCTCGATAGTCATCAGGCAGCATGTCAAATACTATAGTAAAAAAGGACCGACGTGAACGTATCGTGTTAGAACATAAGCACAAATTCCGTCTTCGACCCTTCCTTGGCTGCACTCTGGACCTGACGCGCGAGTACCGACACTGCCTCGGCATGTTTACGTTTGGACCTGTATGACATGTCAAAGGAATCATTTGTCTCATTTTTTTTTCATTCTTGGCCTGGATGGTACTCAACGCATCTACAAAGGTGTGGATTGCAGCATCACGTATGCTCTCCTGATAATCCGTATACCAGGGGTACAACATCAAATTCCTGGACGACTTCAAGCGGCGCGCTTGAACAGAGCGATCCGCTTCATTTTACTCTTGGGGAGATTCGTCCGGTTCAGGAAATACCCTTATTTATTTGCAAGAATTGTCATAAAAATTTGCCAAACCCCAAAATGCCTTATTTTTTTGCCCAAATTAACGGGACTGTCGGGCGAAGGACACTGCCCTCGATCTTTTGGAACAAGTTTTCTTATTTTTTGGAAGACACACTCAGAGCCGCAGACTCTGGGGCAAGGCTATACTCAAGTTTATTTTATTTTTTCGAAACACACTCAGAGGCGGAGACTCTGGAACAAGGCTATACTCAAGTTTATATTATTATTTTTTTGGAAAACACACTCAGAGGCGCAGACTCTGGGACAAGACTAGTAGACTCGAGTCTGTTTTGTTTTTTTTGGAAGACACACTCAGAGGCGCAGACTCTGGGACAAGATTAGTAGACTCAAGTTTATTTTATTTTTTGCAAAACACAGTCAGACTCTGGGACAAGACTAAAAACTCAAGTTTATTTCATTTTTTGGAAAACACAAGCTGGATTTTTAGTCAAGTTGCCAAGCGTAAATAAATACGGTCGGAGGGTTGGTTTGGTTTTTTTTATAGAAAAGGACAGGGAAAAACAATCAAGGTTTTCCCGACACAGGGAGTTTTAAATACGTTTTTATAAAAACCAGAATACGGACCACATGTAATACACTTAACTGTTTGTAAAAAATATATTTTCATGTCATATTTCATCTTCTATGTCACAGGACACATGTTGGTTCATCGCAAAATTATACTGTTCGAAAATGACCTGTGCAATTTGCCTTACTGATTCCGAATGTGAGACCAGATCAAGTTGCTGCACTGAGAAACTTTATCTGTCCACAATGCCGCCAGTACTCGTCCGAGAACATTGAAATAACACTTAACGCGGCGATCCTGGCTTCTGATAAAACATTCATGGCCGAGATGGTACAAGACCACTGGCAAACTATTTTCTCCGTATGTACACCCAGCGAAATAGGCCCCGTAGCCGCCTTAGCAGCTAAGGACGGATTTCTGTCTGAGGATAAATCAATCGAGTGCAAATATCACTGGATTAAACACAAATCGATGGAGTCGTTTAGAGCCAAGATTTAACATAATAAAATATATCCCCCGACTTCGCCCCTCATGTAAGTCTGGCGGCGTGAGACTCCCACACCTTGTGCTTGTGTGTGTATATATGTACATGTATATATGTATTTTTGTGTACTAGTATATTATATGTGTGGACGCATATGTATATATGTGCACATGTATTGTTACGTACTAGTTTTTTTAGGGTTTATGCACGTGTTTGCACCTTTCAGCCACACCTTTACAACAAGTCTTTTGATGTCGTACATAACGCGTCGTTACGGTCTAGAAGACAATCGGTGATATTTACCCCGCCGATGACTTTTTTCTTTTCTTATATCGACGATCGCAGTAGTACCGCGATCGCGGGCTGGTTGGTCGTAGAGTATCCCGTCCAATGATCTTTGGACGATTTGTTCCATTATTGTCTCCGATATCGTAGGCATACTATTGGACACCATCGTTTTCGTATATGTAGTCACCTTATTTAGTTATTTATATATACATACTTATTTATATATTCAAAGTACACACTGGGCTCCAATCTCGTACAAAAGAAACTCCAAAATGCTCTTTTTTTTCCAAATTTTTATTAAACGTAATCGATCGGGCGGGCTTTTAGGGTTTAGGGTTTTAGGTATCTTTATTTGTTTACACGCTATTGATATATACAATATTACAATGCCTTGTGTCCGAAGACCTGTGGCGGCCGGCAGGTGTCGCAGTTTGTGCCTTAATCCCTGTTTCCTCAGGTAGAGGCTAACTGAACTATGTAATGGCTGAGTTGTTGCGCTGCGTTTAGTTTGCTATGTGGCTTGGTTTCTTTGGGTATGTAGTTCTATGGGTTGTTTTAGTAGTAGTTTGTAAATCCTAACTGGTTGGAAACAAGTGCTGAAAATATACTGTGACCGATTTGCATTTCGTATTACTGAATATGAGAGAGAGACCAGTAGCGGCACTACTGTCTCGGACTCACTACCGCATCATCGGGTTGCGATTTGCAACTGTGTCTGCCGGTAGGCGCTTAAGGCGGATGTGTTCTAGGAGGTGGGCGTTTCATAGCAGGATGTTTGTGAATATAATTGCTATTCAGCTTCAAGTCAATGCAAATCTGTCGTAGGCATATTTGCCAACACTTGGTAAAATCAGGTGGATCCAGACTGCTAGTGATATAGGAGAGAGTGATATCTATTGGGATATTGTTTTCTAAATCCTGATCTGTATCGAACAGGGGGTGAATGTGGTGGTTGGGTAGTGTGCGTTTCCAATACTGTGGTGTAATTATGTACGCTGCTGCCTCTGGGTGAAGCGTATTGAAATCTATTTGCGGATTATCAATCCACAGTACTCTATTGGGTTGCTGGCAACGATCTATACTAGCCAGTGATGGCCATATAAATTCATTGCCTGGGTGTGCACCATTTACACGTAACGTATGAACTACAGTAGTCATGAAACGCGGCACTGGGGACACTTTTTCTATGAGTATGTTTGGTTCTATCGGTCCCTTGTGTATATATACTAGTTGATCGTGAATCGTTAGCATGTCTGTATAACGCTTGCGACTACTAAGTGCATTTAGCAGTGTTTTATTAACTACTACGCCTTTCTGTGGTGCGATCAGTATTGACACAAACTCTAACACGAAGGGACATGTAAAGTGTGTGGGAGTGAATTTTCTAGCGCTACAGCCGATGCATGCGAGACCTGCCGGGGTCTTTTCTAGCGTGAAACAGAACCTGTGTAATATGTAGAACAGGAAGATCGTCGGAACTCGGAAGAGAAGACTGTTGAAGCTGTGATGTTCCAGCGGTGTGTCGAATCGGTAGCGCTCTTCTTCGCCGGGGTAGATGAGCCGAAATCTCAGCTCGCTCTTCCTTGTTTGGTTTCTTTTTGGTATAGAAAATCTTCAATTGTCTGTATAGTTTATAATATGGATAGAAATAGATGTTCTCGCGAGCGAGCATGGTGAGTCCCGTCGGGGTGAAAACGGATTTCCGTTTGTTCATATAGTCTTGCAGTGGATTTCAGATTGATATTCTACTAATATGATTGATTAAACTTACACATTGCCACTCACACAGTGCCTGAGCATCAAGCAAGCCACAGAATTTGATCGAATTACGCATAGTAGGTGTTAAACTCCTAGGCGGGTCTTTCTGTGCCGCTGTGGATGTAATATACCCTACAGCACGATGGAGCACAAAATTGAGTTGGAATAACTGTTTCTCTATCACTTCAGTGAGTGATTTATCGGCTAAAGGAATAAAACAGAGTCCAAATGTGATTTTGGAGAGTATAAACATTCGAAAAATCATAAGCTTGTTATGCGGGTGCAAGTGATCCCCAGCTCGAAAGCCGAAAGGATTGCAAGCATCTCTACTATATTGATTCCTTTCGGGCTCATTGGAAACCCAAGGTATCGCGCAGTCTTAGTGGATTGTATACTACATTGATCGAGCACAAATGTAAATCGGTCCTTTGTGTTTTCTGGTGCTATGTATAGTGACTTTAGTGGGTGAAACTCAACACCAGATCGTCTGCCCCACACGGCTGCAAGATTAAGACACTGCTGTAGTTTCAGGGTGTTTCGATTGTATAGTGACATGTCATCTACCCAGCCGAGAAACCCATTGGAGTCAACTTTCTCGAGACTGTTTAAAAGTGGGTCTATATAGATATTAAATAATGTAGGGGCTATTGGGTCGCCCTGGGTCAATCCATTATTTCGAGCGAATTTTGTATCTAACACTTGCTGGTACGTAACGCGCGAAGTCACATTGAGATACATATTTTTGAACAAACTGATGAGTTGTGTGGGTACATGTCTATTGTGTAATAAACGCCACAACCTGTCCAATCGCACAGAATCGTATGCTTTCTTAATGTCTAGGAATATCTGATGTGTAGGTGCATCTGTAGGATTGGCCTGGTTTATATATTCGTGTAATGTCAGTGCGTGTGTAAAGCAAGAATAGCCGGATTTGAATCCACCTTGTCTTTTGTGCGTTTTGAATGCATCTAATTTGTTAATATGACTGAACAACACGATTTGGAAAATGTGTCTTAATATCTGGGTGAGAGTTATAGGTCGGAATTGCTCTGGACCTAACGGTATATCAATCTTAGAGATAAGTACTATAAGAGTGCATAGCCATGCATCAGGTATCTCTCCCGTGTGAAGTATCTTAGTGAATAACAGATGCAACACCTTGAGAATTGGTGATTTGGGATTGGGTTTCCCCTGGTCTTTGTGGCCTCTAGGGTACGGTTCTATCGCAGCTTTTAAGAGATCGATATGTATGCCATCCGGGCCTGAGCATTTCCGACTATCGTATCTCAAAATTGCATCCATAATATTTTCTGGAGTGAAAACATCATGGTCTATCGGGATAAATTCTGAGTGTGTTTTCTCTGGTATCTTGTAGAAGGCATCTCCGTTGAATAACTTTTCTAAAAACGAACTAATAATATGTGCAGTTGGTTCTGTGGTATTTGGTATAGTGGGTTGTCTTGTTCTAGATTTTCTCTGTTTAGAGAACAACCTGACTATAGCATTGTTGGGTACTCGTTCTGTGGAGCGGAGGGGTGTGTATGATCTATGAGGATTACTTTCTAAGAAGTAACCGTAGAAACAGCCTTGTGCTCGTTTCCAAAACTGATTGATTATAGAGTCGTATATGAATCTGAGTTCTGAACTCGTTTGATCCATGTCTTAGCAAACACCCGAATTTTGGCACAAAATGTACGTGTATAGCGCAAATTTTTGCAGTTATAAGTTCGAATGCGATATCTGTTGTAGCCCTGAGATGGCATACATTCTATGTCTGCAGGTTTAGAGTGTACTGTCTGAGTATCTAGTGATTCAATTTGTATTGCAAATACCCACTCGTGATCTGTCCTGAGCCCGATATCTTTACAGCGTATAAGAGATAGTGATGTCTTTGTGCGTGCTTGTGCATATACGTGATCGACCCGTATATTCCCAGATTGCGATGGGAGTACATGATCTAACCTATGTAGTCGTGTGTAGAATTCAATCGATTCTCTGCGCGCAGGAGAAATGATTTTATCGTCGCCATATTCGATATCACGAATATTCATGTCGCCACACAACACGTGTGGTTTGCAATTCAGAGAGAATAGCAAAGTATATACATCATCCCCTAGGGATGGCGCCAAATATACACAAGCAATAGTCACTGCACGAAACATGAAAGCCACGAAATATTGACTAAAAGCGTGCAATCTAAATTGATATGCATTGTGTCTACTAATCACGGCAACACCGTTATTTCTGCCCCCGCGATGAGCACTGGCAGAAGGCGGTGAGGCGTAGATCAGATTTGTATTAGTATTATTACACACAGCATTCAAACGATCAGTATAACCCCAGGTCTCTACTAAACACAGGGCATCGTATTCACTACAAAGTGAGCGTATTATTTTGTATTGTTTAGCTACATTCATTAGAGAATTTAGATTAACATAATACACGAGAATGTCACTCATTGCGGTTTCATCTTACTATCAGTACGGGTTTGTATAAAGTCAGAGAGTTCCTTTCTCGCTTCTGGATCACTGATTGGTGGTGAGTTAAACCCATCTCCTAAGACTGCGACCAATTCATCTTCAGACATAGTATCTAACGATTCATCATCATTGCCTTCGGGTGTAGATCTAGCTCGTTCGTTATCGCTTAATGATTCATCATCATTGCCTTCGAGTCTAGTTCTAGCTCGTTCGTTATCGCTATCGCTTTGACACTTACGTTTGAGGTCTAATGATAATTTAGTGATCTCTGATTGTACTTCCATATGATCACTCTCTGACCTAGCAGATGTTTGTATATCTGCGGGCGAACTAGTAGTTATGGCGAGTGTGTTTGTTATATTGGAACTAGTGGTTGCTGTTTCGGAATCTGTAGAATTTGCTTTAGATTTAGGCTGTGTTGGATCGTCGGGTACTCTACTGAGCAGGTATGCGAGCACTCTAGGGTACTGGGGTGGACATTTCTCACGTTCTAGTGCACTTTTATGAGCGGTGGTTAAACGAGTACGTGCTCCATTGATTGCGATTGGGTTAGTCACATTCATAGGGTCGGCGCCTTTGTTTGTACGCCAGCCACGTGCTAATAGAATCTGTTTGGTTTTAGAACTAAAGCGTGCAGGAACGACTAATTCAACTGCGCTGCGATCTTTGTAAAGATACGAAGCGTGTAAGATGGGGATATTTTTCAATAAGTGAAAATTCCAGAGCCATTTCGATAGGTGTTTGTTGGTTGGAAGTGATCCATCCTCTAAAGCGTGAGTGCTGCAGTTAAAGTATAGTGCGGAGAGCTCCCAGTGATCCGGATAATCCCAAATAGATGGGGGTTTGCTTGGCTTAAAGAGAGCTTCCTGTGCCTCGCGAGAGGATGGGCTTCTAGTTTGATTGAGCATTTCTTTAAATGATTTCGGCCCAGGCCTTTGCTTCGGGTCCGATTGTGATTCGCCCAAATTGGGGAAATCAGTGGTGTTCATGGTTGGCATAGGTGTATGTGTGTCTGTTGTGTTGGTTACTTGGTGTAGTTTGCGTTTGAGCTGTTCATTCTCTACTTTGAGTTGATTGTTCAGTTCTTGTAAGAGACTATACGCAGACTCAAGTCTATTCAGGCGCTCTTCAACACTTTTCTCACCACTTACCTTGGTTTTGTCTTTCTCAGATGTACGTACCTTATTGACATTTTCCTCTAGTTGAGATATCTTTGCGTTGATCGGCTTGAGTGCTGTTTCCATTGTCGTTCGGAAAAGGTTTGCTAGATCGTCCCCCGTAAGAGCCGGCCATGGCGTCTTCCAACGTATGACTAGGCCTTTCGCCGGCCAAAATTCCGGTACTTTGTTGATGTGATGGTCACGTGTTCAATTCTTAGTGTGAGAAATTTTCTTGGCGATTTTGGGGGGTTTGTGTGTTTTTGTTGTTTGGCGTTCACTTTCGCACTGTTGATGTTGTGTTCACGTCTAAAGTGAGATTTCGAGTGTCAGCGGTTTGAGATGTGCTTGAAATATATAAAGTTCCGTTTTAGGGTTTAGGGTTACAAACCTCGATTATCTTGTACGCCCAATTTATGCACATGTAAACGCGTACGCCCAAGTGGAATCTGTGGCAGCACCCGTCACCTTGCGGAAAGGGAGCGTTCTGCCGTTGCATTGTCGGTCAGCGTCGCCGCTCCAGACATGAAACCCGGTTCTCACCTCGGTGTACACGTACCAAACCAGATTCGCGCTGACCAAGGGAGTGGAATCAGATACCAGAGTGGTTGTAGTCAAAGGATCGACATCGTACCAGCAGCGGGAGACCCATGTACCGTCGTTCGTCATGTAGCTCACAGCGACATCGATCGACAAGTCGCACTTGTTGGCCAGCTTGAAGCGCTTGTTGCTCGAATTGCAATCGCCTCCGTCGTAGCCACAGACTCGCTTGTTGCACTCGGTGTTGCACACGCCGTTGGCGTACTTGTTCATGTAGTCGCAGACGCTTTCGTCGCAGCAATCGCTTTCGAAAAACGAGCAGGTATCCACATCATTCCAGTTCCACAGAGCGCGTGGGACCGGCACGGTTCACAGCGGGACCAGCAATGGCAGGGGCAGCGGAAACAGCCGTAGCCACAAAAAGTAGCACCACTAGGAACTTGGCCATTGTTGTTGTTGTTGTTGTTTTGGGGGTTTTAGCTTTGTTGTTTTTCGGAAAGTGTGAGTTGAAAACGAATCTGAACACGGATATTTATATGTAAACATAATCACCGAGAATATCCGAGAATCTTACATAATCACCGGTTTTAGGGTTTAGATCTGTTTGGAGTAACTATTATATTCTACCTGCTTCTTAGATAACACCTGTTTGGAGTAGCCTGCTTCTGCTGAATATGTAAATATGTATTTAACTGGACAAAATTAAAACAAAATGTTTCGTTTTGAAATCAAAAACACATCGGAACTTCTGTATGGAGAATCAGGTTTTGTTTTTGTTTTTGGTTTGTTTTCCATCAGCAAAAAAAAACATTTTTATGGACATAAACATACATACAAAGTATTGTTCTTTTTCTTCAAAAAAAAATCTAAACAACAATTATGCTACATATATACTCTGAGGTCTATACGGAGCATTTACTTCTCGCAATATTTGGTTTTCCTCACAAAGATGGCCTTCACTTTCCGAAAACATATATAGAACGCATTCTAATCTAGGCACACATTTAAACCTTAAACTTCTCTCTACCTATCTATTGTGCAAGAGAAATCATGAAGTGCCTGGCGCTAATCCGAGGTGAGGTCCAGGAGTGCCCAAACCGGAACTCCAGAAATGTATGTGAAGCGCACAGGGTCGTTGGTACTTATCCGGGCTATGCGCGACAGCTACTGTCCGTGGCACACACGTACAGTGCCTCAATTCTGGTTTTGTGGTGGGCACATACACTCTATATCCTGAACGCCACGAACCATACACGGTTGTATGAGTAACTGGAGCTCATATACAAACAGTGCAAAGGAATAAGCTTGCAACGAACATGGGGTACGAAATGGTACCTGAACAGGGACATGCTGGCCAACAGGGAAATCGGTGGATATATGCTGGGGGGTGTACCGTCACCTCGTAAGGTGAAATCCAGGGTTTCCCGTTCGCGCCTGATACGCGAGCACTACATGTGTGCGAGCCCGAGCTATCCCCGTCCAGGAGCCAGGGCTGGATATGAACATAAGGAAATTTTATTGGAACACCCGTTTTCAATTATAAGCTGGCCATTAAACAGTGTGCAAGAGTACGAAGACTATAGCGACGATCAGGAGATCACCGAGTACCCAAACTCGAGTTCGTACTCGGACGAAAGCTCATACGACGAAAGTTTCTCGTCCAGCGACGAATTCTCAGACTGTTAGGGTTCACCTAAATCCCAAACCAAACAGTGCATGTTATTGCACATAGCTTAGATACAAGGATTAGGAAGTCTGACACTATTTCAACGAAAGATAAAGAATATTACTACGAACTTTAATTCAGATGGATATTTAGAACGTGTATATATTGCTCGTACCTTGGATGATATATGCAAAATCAAACAGTACGCCATGCTGTCTATCTTCTCGATAACATGTTGTGTCACTCTGGTGCTCAGTGCATTAAAATTGAGGTATTGCTACGACCTGCGTGTACGTGTAATTGTGAACTGCAAATAGTCGAGAGTATATTTATCAATTCGGCGCCCATATACCAAAATATACAGCGTACCGTACCCTACTGCATATACATAGAACATACAGTAAACAATTGCTACGAAACTACGAACTTTAATTCGGATGGATATTTTGTACCGCTCTTAAAACGTCGTATCATGGATGATATATGCAAAATACGCCATGTTGTCTATCTTCCCGATAACGTGTTGTGTCACTCTGGTGGCAATGTTTCCTGAACCATCCCAACTTTGACATTGTATATGATCGTTCAATACTGGCAAAGATTGCACATGAACACACCGCAATGACTATGGTTGTTCATCTCGTCGGGAAAGACGAGGCAGCAAAGTTGGCCCCCCCTCCCGCGTTAGAGGGAGATGACGCCACCCTGCAGAGGTTGCGAATTGCAATTGCATACAACGATGAAACCACATTCGATACGCTCTTGTTCGAGTACTCCAGTATGGAGTTGGAACAAGACATCTACCAGTACGGAACGATTGAGATCCTGGACACGTTCTTGCGTTATCCAAATGTGGAGACTGAGAGCATAACGTTCAACAACGTGCACACGCGCCTGGACATGATCTCCTGCATCTCGCGCAATCTACCCGAAGTGAATTATGCACGGCGACTAGTTGAAATGGCAATTAAACAATCGGACATCGACTTTGCACGGGCAATGGGACCACACATTCAACTATACGACAAATTGCGGAAAGTGTTTAAACATTCAACGCCCGAAATGGTAAAACTTGTAGTTCCGTACCTAAAACCGAAGCTGGCCTTGTTCAAAGTGATGCGAACTAATGACCCCGACTATGTAGAGATGGTTATGCTGCAGTTTCCAGACATTGATAAAAAAATGTACGAGTGGTCTATTAATTATGCCAAAATTGATTACCATTTTCCCATGGTTGCCATGTTGATGCGTAACCCTTACTTTTCCATCAATCCAGCGTATGGGGAGTTCATGGTCGATTATCGCTGGGATATGCCTGAAAACATATGGATGTTCCCAGCCAAATTTGTAGATTTGGCGTCGGTTATTGCGCGCTTTATAGACAAATGTGGCGGCGACAGCAAATACAACAAGACGTTTGCCGAGCTCAAACAGAACCTGTTCCTAATAGTCCGCGAAAAGGCGTGGGTATTTGACTCATATGGTACACACGTTCTGGGGGAGAGTGTACAGAGAACAAGTACAGGATCTCTCCAGCCTAAAGACGAACTTGTGATGGTACTACGAAATAGGCGTCTTGCGCCTGTTATTCTCGACAGAGTGGGCGTGAAATGTCGGACATTCAGTTGCCGCGTGGCGCTTGATATATTGTCGAACGAGTACGATGAACTGATTATGAACAAGGTGGTGAGTGTGTCGCCGGCTATACGACGACCACCACAAGTAAAATGAAAAAGAAAAAAGAAAAAACAAGAAGAAGAAAAAAAAGGAAGATTTATTTTCGAAAAAGTATGTGATCAATCAACCACGACAGCGTACTGTATATATGAACTGACCGGTAATGCTGTTCGTCGCGCCGTGGTTGAACAGACCAAGTGCAACGCCCCGGGCGACCATTTCCCGAGACTCGTGCGTACCCGGCGACACTCCCAAGTAGCGTGCTCCGTACAATTCTAGCTGCTCACAGCGCTCTTGAATAAAGATCAAGGCATCCGACCTAGTGTACGTTGAAAGTGTCCCGAGTGCAGTTTCAAGGTACTTCTCCATACGCACCGCCGCGCCCTTGCAAGTCTGCCGTGATCCGTACGAAAAGCCCGGTACAAAGATCTCCGGAAGCTTGGCCATTTCCGGTCGCGAGTTGATGATCGTCCACATTTCCGGCGATATCAGATGTTTGCGTCCACGTCCCACAAGGCGACTAACCCCCACGCGGTGATCCTGGAGCAGCTTCTTGGCCATCTTAACCCAGTTGGATTTGACCCCGCAGGCAATGGCAGCATCGATGTTTGCCCCCGGATCAATCCGGCCGTCTTGAAGCAACACCCTGACCACGTTCCTGTTTTTCTTGCGCACAGCAAGAATGAACGCGGAGCTCTCCTGCGCCGTCGGATCGATCCGTGGATCTTGCAGCAAGAGTCGCACCACGCCCAGCCGCCCGGTACGACAGGCCAGGACAAAGGCTGTATTGTCCCTGGCCGCGGGGTCTGCCCGTCCATCCTGCAGCAGCAGCTTGACAATGGCTAGATTCCCTCTGCGTATGGCCATTGTAAACACGTATGGATCAACTGTCAAGTTCTTGTTCTTTAAAAGCTCCTCGACCAACTCTATGTTGTTGTCGAACACGGCCTCGGATAGCATATTGTTGTTCATGATTGTGATATGAAAGGAAAAAATCGACATCCTTATATACAACACGGATATCCCCCCTCTCATGACACTATAACAGTGTCCCATGGGAAATACTTTCATCGATCACTCCCTTCTCATGCACTCACTACTCTTCTGTGTGTCCAGTATAGATATATAAATTGTTTTTGTATATATCTATATTTTCTTACCAAATTTCAGTCTCAAAATATGCCCTCGGTGTGTTTCTGGGGGATGTACCATACTATCGTAACCGTTCATGGCTATTCTTCTGATGATTCGGGCGATTTCTTCAGGTTTTCTATATAATTAGCTTGCTCAGTCGTCGTGGTCGTCAGCACGTAGGATCTCATACCAACAACAAAAAGTGCTCCTAGGACCAGCAGTCTAATAATGACAAGGGCAAATGTTTTTACACTCATACTTTAATTTTAATAATTTTATTATTTTTATTATTATTATCATTATTACTATTATTATT
>NW_014040494.1:74231-82979 GCF_001186125.1 Sphaeroforma arctica JP610
ATTTATTATTATTATTATTATTATTTATTTATTATTATTATTATTATTATTATTATTATTATTATTATTATTATTATTATTATTATTATTATTATTATTATTATTATTATTATTATTATTATTATTATTATTATTATTATTATTATTATTATTATTATTATTATTATTATTATTATTATTATTATTATTATTATTATTATTATTATTATTATTATTATTACTATTATTATTATTATTATTATTATTATTATTATTATTAGTATTAATATTATTATTATTACTATTATTACTATTATTATTATTATTATTATTATTATTATTTTTATTATTAATATTATTATTATTATTATTATATTTATCACGTTTGCATCACCGCCGCCACGGCCTGGTCCCAGTTCGGGTCCTCGCGCTGCCTGATTCGCAAACACGTACTGCACATTGTACTTTTTGACTCGTTCCAGGAGAGCCGCATCCCAAACGGCGTCTTGATCGAGTCGGGGAACTCGCCGCCGCTTGGCCGGGTCTTGTTGCGCTCCGCAAAATTCAGTTTCGTATAGTACGTGTCCTGGCTACTACTACCCTTGGCTGTCAACGAGTCGTTAAAGACCCCGTACCTCAAATCGTCCAGGGGCAGTCCGCTGAGCGCGCCGTCGATGCTAAACGAAAACGTCAGACACTTGAACAGGCCGGCAAAGTGGTCCACAAACTTGGCCTGGTACTCTTTCGAAGGATAGTTGACCCCGTGCTTGATATAGTTGGTGCCGTCGTGGTACAGGTGGCTCTCGCTCCAGAACCCCCAGCCCGCTTGCAGGTACGCTATCCGCGTTCCTTATCGAACTTGGCCGCGAACGCCGTGAAAAATTAGAGCTCAAACTGCTTTACGTCCGCGGACGACCAGTCCACACCCACAAACTTGTTCGGCTGGCTCACGTACGGGGGCAGTAAAGACTTTTGGTAGTCACCCGAGTTGGTGACACTCTGGTCCTGGATCCGCACGACCATTGGCCGGCCACGGGACTTGGCGCCGGCCAGATCCTTTTCCAGGGTCGTCCAGTCGTACTCGCCCCTGGTGGTGGGGCTGCTGAGCTCGGCCATGCTGTAGTATCTCCACTCAAAGCCCACATCCAGCCCCTTGGCCTCTTGTCCAGCGTACACACCGAGCCCAAGGCGCGGCATTCGACGATTGCCGCCACCACCACTAGTAGTAGTACATGATCGGTTAGTCAGTGCTCCAGTAGTAGTAGTAGTAGTAGTAGTAGTAGTAAAGTCTGCGGCCGTGTTGGTGCTGCCCGTAGTCGTTGTTTCGGTTGTGGTCGTGTCGTCAGTGGTGGACGTAAAATATACGAGCGCAACTACTGCCCCAACCACCACGAGGAGCAAAAATATCATAGCAAAGATGTTCAAGGTCGCCATCTTCTATTTTTCTTATACGTGAAAAATATGTACAGTTATTAGAAAACCATGGTCATTTCGCGCCGGTCATCTGGTGAGCTCACAAATCCATTGGTTTCATAAAACGGTATAAGCTCGTCATTGAGAGCATGTAGCATGAGCTCTTCAACGTACAGCATCTTACATGCATTGACTATAAAGTCAATTATCGCCTTGCCACCTCGTACCTCTGTACATATTAGGTTGAATATCGCAAGCCCGTCTTCAGATTCTACAGATGCAAAACCACATAATTTGCCGTTGACACAGTTCACGACAAACATGTTGCCGGTGCGGATGAAATTTTCAACTTGCTCATTTGTGAGCGCCTTACGGCAAATAATATTACGGCCGTCCGACGTCGAACGCAAGATCTTTGAAAGGAGCTTGTCGGACACGGTTTGGTATACCTCGAGCATTTTTTTTATTGATGAACAAAAAAAAAGTATAAACTATTTCAGTCGATCTCGTCCAGGTCTCAGACCCCGGCTCGCTGGCAAGGGCTCAGAGCCTCCCCCCTCCCCTGCCAACAACGACAAAAAAAAACCCCCCGAAAAAAAAAGAAGGCGATTTTCAAAATGGTCCAAAAAGAAGGTGATTTTGAGAATGGTAAAAAAGGAAGGTGATTTTGCAATCGGTGAATAAAAATGAGGTTTTTTTTAGGCAAAAAGAAGGCATTTCCGTCCGGTTCATCTTCCAAATGTTGTCACACTGGTTGTAGGTCCATCGGCTGACACCAAGGTTTCGATCGAGCCATTTTCGTTGATCCGGGGTCGGGTGGATGCGAATCTCCCGATTTCGCACAAGGTCCTCCACGTCATCAGCTCGATCGTCGTTACCTTCAATTTCGTCGACTTTACGCTTCTTCTTTGCTCTCACCGTCCGTCGGCGCTTCACGTAGATCCCTTCGTCTGTGGCGGTTTGCTGCGCTACGCTTCCCGTGATGAGACGAGACAAACAGTGTGACAACGGAGATGAGGTCCTCGGTAAATTCAGTGTCTGATGAGCCGGCAATTTCAACATTACCGTGAACCAGAGTTTGACGCCGCATTCTTGAAACCAGAGGTCCAAGATTTCAAATCCGAGTCTAGCAAAGCGGTCTTTGTTGGTAATGGCAAATGTGTCGACCAGTCCCTGGTGAGCCTGTCTGAGAATGGCATGAAGGCCGGTCCGCTTGAAGTTGAGGCTGCTCGCAATCTCTCGAACAACACGGTAGCCTGGAAACGCGCACTGCAAATCTGAGACCTGGCGGTCGAGGTCTCCGGATTGCTTGCTGCTGCTGACTCTGGCGTCGATGTTGTTCTCTTTTTCTTTCGGGGAACCCACTATGACATCTGTAAGCGTCCGAGAGACGTCGTCGGTGTAGTAGAATCGCTTGCCACCGGCGGATGATTGGATAGCTCGGATTCGACCGGCAACATGCCACCGTCTGAGGGTGGCTGCCACAAGGCCATACTTGTCACGAAAGTATTTTATTTTTGTCCTTTCCAAGCGCGAATCAAAACACGGTTGAAAATGTGTCATAATTTATTGTATACGAAAATTTACTTTTTAGAATATTCCCAAAAAAGCACTCGCTGTAAGACAATTTGAAAAAACATATTTATTATTGAAATCCTAGTCACGACTACACCGTCAAATTTACACGTCTAACCACGGCCATTGTACTGGAAAGTCGCCCAGTTTTACTACCGCATGTGCTTCCACCGCAGCAATGATCTCGGGCATATTCCACCTGTTCTGTTCATACGCACAGCAAAACGTGTCATCTGCCAAATAGCGCCACCCCAATACCCAGCGCGGCTAGCGATTTAGTCAGCTGGTACTGGCGCAGCAAGTTCACCACCCTTTTGTGCATGCACCGGTCGCGTCGCTCGGCAAACGGCACCTCGCCAAAAAAAAAAACTCATAGTCACGAATCGTAACCCCGACCTAAAATCGGGGTAGATACGTCGTCGATGCCCGTCTTCTGGTAATGTACCGTCAGCATTTTGCCGGGCAGTTTATTCCGATCCTGCCACAGCTGGCTTCTAAACGCCAGCGTCCCCTTGGGTCTGACGTTGAACTGGCGGCCGTCGTCGGTCGCGAAAATCAGCACGGCCGTACCCTCGTCCACGGCCGTACCCTCGTCCACGCCCGTGCCTTCGTTCACGTGCACAATTTTGAATTCGTCGTCCAGGAAATCCTTGAGCTTCATGAGGTCAAATGTGCGCGTGTACCTGTACGGCGCACTCATGTTGCGGTCCATCGTGCCTTCTTAGCCCTCGCCGACGTACTCGTCGTGCATGCACCGAATCTCCTCGAACGACTCAACGGACGTGTACAGCACAAACTTTAGCATATCCAAGCCTAGCCTGCGCACCTCGGACTCGAGTTCTGCGAGCTGGATTGCGCTATCAATGTAGGGCAGATCTGACGCAATGTCAAAGATGTAAAAGTGGACCCGTCCGGCCTTCTCGGAAACGCCGTTCGCCCAGACAATATCTGACAGCTCGTTAAACGACAAGCCGGTAGTGTACAGCTTGCAGTGGAATCCGCGTCCGGAATGAGTTCCACAAGAGCGGCGCGGATGTGGTCTAAGTTGCTAAAGGGCTTCCCAGCGCGCGAGCTGAGCTCGACCCCTTTCACTCCCTTGTCGCGCTTGCTGAGCATGCGCACGCCGTCGAGCTTCGGGGACACGTCGACGGGGTATGTGAGGCGGCTCTCGACCAGTTTCTGGGCCAGCATCGGCTTGACGGTTGTTTCTGGTCCCACTTGCGCTGTGCCTCGAGAATGACCTGTTGACGAGGACTCGTTTTGTTGCTTCGACCAATGTTTTTACCCGTCACGGTGACTGGTGCATGCACGACCTTGTTACCATCCTGTTTCCACGACGTGGTAAAGTACGTGTTGCCACGGACGGCAATTTGCCAGAACCGCGGGACACCATCGCTCTCTACAGTCTCGATCGCGGGCAGCTCGGTGACTGGTAACGCAGAAACGTCCCCAGATTTCATCTGCGTCTTGCTGAGAATTGGCTTTAACTGCATGATACACAGTGCTTGTTTTTTTTATAGATGTTGTGTTTTTGTACATGTGTCAAAGTGACTTAATTATGTGAGAAACACAAACTATTTATACACGTGTATACTCACACAATATACAATACACGCTCGATTTCAAAATTCTGACGAAACGAGTCCGTTCCGTGGACTGTCGAAATAAAAAATTACTCAGAGCAACTCTAGCTCGTTGCCTTCAAACGTGATCGGGGCACCACTAGTCTCGTCGACGAGGCCGCGCGTGACAATGACCTGCACGCAGTTTGCGAGATCCCACGACTTGAGCGAATGCATAAAATACTGTACTGCATCCAGGACACACAGCTCCTTGGGAATCACGCTCAAAATAGTGGCCAGCTCAAACGAGACCTTGGGGCAAGTCTGTCCGTTTTCATACTTGAACAAATGTAGACATCGCGGTACCATTTCTTCACCAACGCCCATACTCTGGACTTCGGGCGAGCTCGGGATTAACTCGTACGGCTTGAACTGGCCACTGACGACCAATTGCCGGAGCTGGGAAACTTCTCAATGTCAAACAGCACTAGTATCCCCAGCACCTATTTGTCGGTCGTTGCAGCACTGGCAGTGTCACCTAGTGTACTCATTTGTAACAACTTAACGTTTCGAAGGCCTCTCTTTTTTATATTATACGATCACTTCTACATAGGGTTTACTACATAACACAAACTCCCTCCCCGGATGTCTCGCCGAATTAAAAAAAAAAATACCGTTGGCCGCACGGGATTTGTGTGGAAACACGCCATTTTCACTGTGTGATTTTTGTGCTATACAATGAAAATGCGCAGCTGGCTGTGGGCGTTACAAATACACTCATGTTTGTGCTGTCAATATACAAACACACGATCGTCGACGCGCGTCTCGATCGTGCAGAAAAGGTATTTGCCAACCGGCGCAATGCCGTCGTGCATTCACCGCTAAAGTTCATCTGAATTTGAAACGCACAAAAAACGAATTTGAATTTGAAACGCCCAAATTTATATGAATCTTCACAAACACACACGCCGAGACAAGCACGCTGAGTAAATTAGAACTGACTGAACCCAGCAGCGTCAGTGTGGGCACACAAAACGGTGTCCAGGACACACGGGGACGCAACTCCATCAGCATTGGTCAGAAGGCCGGCAAAACAAGCCAGGGACACGACACGATTGCCATCGGGTTTGGGGCCGGGCACCGCGCACAGGGCGACAATTCCATTGCAGTTGGCAAGTTTGCCGGTCCAAACGCGTAGCACGCCCACACGGTTTTAGAGGGGTTCTTCGGTGAAGGGGTTCTTCGGCTGAGGACTTGTACCTCTAACGCGAACAAGCTGATAAGGCATTCTCAGCGAAGAGTCTTGCAAAGCATTAATGATAATATGACTCTATTCTCCTGTTCGTTTAGAGATTCATACCAATTATAGAAAAGCAGGTGTTCACATTGGCCAATGCCAATCATGGCAAAAGTTCCTTCAAATAGATCATTCATGCTAACTATGGCAAGTTTGTCTACTCACTTGCCTTTTCTGCATCATATATTCTTGCCTCCTTTGTCGCTGTCTTAGGACCACGTAATGGCAACATAGGATTGTGTATTATCACAATATAAAACTAGACGCATACCTTATTTATGTCTTTCTGATAAATAATGTTATGCTAAGCTTTCTTAAAAATGCTCTTCTCGTTCAATTTCTACATATTCATTGGTGCTCAATTCATAACAATTGCTCATACACATTCCATACATATCTTTGAAATTCCATTGGACTTTGACTTATTACATATAGCATGTACCAGAGTAAAAATGCTCACTTTGTTTGATCGTTATTTCGCTGAAAATAAACTTTGTGCCGAATTGTGTGAACAATTCATAGCTCGGGAACACGATACCATCAAATTTTAATATACATTACTATGAGATACATAGTATGGAAATAACCAATAATACAAATGTAAGTGAAGAACAAAATCGTGGACAATCAACATAGGTGCCTACCGAATATGTACATGCACACCCCTAAGTCATATGACTCGTTGGTGCTGTACAGCTTTGTTTGTCCGGGAATGGATGGCATTTATGTATTAATACAAGGGGGATAGCTCATACTAGGTATACATACCCAATCGCAGATTTGCATATAAATGTGCATTGCACATATGCACCGGCACAGAATCATATGCATTCAGCTATGTCAACGACCCTGTCATCAACCACAAGAAATCTTGGAGTGCATCAAACTATACTGTCCTGGCAGATATATTTTATACCGTCGGTGAACTGTATGTGGACTCCATGGACTTGAGCTGGGATGTAATTATTAAAAGCCGAGATGTTCAATTTGACAGTGATATATATTCGTCGTTAGTACCTTTAATGTTAATATACTGCGCCTTGGCGTAAGTCTCGGTAGGTATATGTGATATAATAAACTGGTTGGGTTCCTTGCGAGTCCGATGCTGAACTTTGGGTGCGTGTACGTTCAACAGTATCAGTTGTGCCACTTTCAATGCTGGGTCGGGTGCTGGCTGTATGTTTGCGCGGCCGAGGTGGTGCAAAAGGGCATCTCGGCGTGCATGCGATATAGGCCTCGTTGGATGCTCTGCTTGTAAGCTTCCAGGCCAAGAGTGAAAGTTTGCTTTGTACGTGATAAATAAACTGTTGTATTAAACGTGTATGGTTGCTTTATTAAATAGACTGACCCGTAGCGGAACGTTGAGCATGTATACGTGATAGTATCAGTGGCGTAACTCCGAATAGTGGGTCAGGTGACACTGTCCCTATGTTTTAGAAGTTTATTATACTGATCTGTAGCGTTTCTTCGAGTGCTTGTACATATATGTGATAGTACCAGTGGCGTATATCCCAGTAGTGAACCGGGTGACGCTGTCTCAATGTGTGCGAAGCTTATTATGCTTATCTGTAGCGTTTCTTCGAGTACTTGTACGTATATGTGATAACACCAGTGTCATATCTCCCAGTAGTGAGCCGGGTGACGCTGTCTCAATGTGTGCGAAGCCTACTATACTGAACCGTCGCGTTTCTTCGAGTACTTGTACGTATACGTGATAGCACCAGTGGCGTATATCCCAGTAGTGAGCCGGCTGACGCTGTCTCAATGTGTGCGAAGCCTACTATACTGAACTGTAGCGTTTCTTCGAGTACTTGTACGTATACGTGATAGCACCAGCGGCGTATCTCCCAGTAGTGGGTCAGGTGACATTGTCTCAACGTTTGTGAAGTATATAATCCTCAACCGTAGCGTTCCTTCGAGTATTTGTAATACGCACATTCGGTATTCATTATCAGTAGCGTATGCCTCCTTGTTGCGTCATGTGCCGACTTTGTGGTTGTTTGCGGTCGGAATGCCAAGGCGTGTGGCAGAAATGTGCAGTAACTTGCTGACGATGTCTTGGAAGATCACCCCGGCGGAGGACTTGTTGATGCCCTGTACAGGGTATAGGGTTCAGGGTTCAGGTTATAGGGTATTAGGGTATTAGGGTTTTAGGGTATAAAGTTTAGAGTTTAGGGGTTTACGGGTCAGAGTATAGGTTTAGGGTTTAGGGGTATATAACAATTAGTCGAGTGTACTATTGAGAGGCATATGGCGAAGTACGCGTGCGAAAATATACACCAAATGACCACCCGCGCGTGAAGTGCAGGGATGCCAGTATACAAATCACATAAATACATGGACGTAGGGGCGTACCATGTCTGGATGCAAGTATAGGAATACACTTACATACACGGACATAGATACTTACCATGCCTATGTACCGTAGATACGCAATTAGATCACCGACAGCTGTCACGCGACTGTAGCACGGTGAGCCTAGCGGAGACCACTGAATGAGAAAGCACAAGCATATTCGTTGGACAGAACAAACGCGTTCACGTATCGAATGCGGCATTTTGTCAATCGGCACGTATATGTATTGATATATGTAATAAGAGTGATGGTACCAACATGCGAGTTTTTTCTCTTAGGCGTATATTCCGTTCGTACAGACTGCGTATATCTATATACACTCGCCTACGGACACATGCACGAGTCAGTTATACATAGTCAGATATACTATACATACACAATAGGCATGTAAAATAATATAATTCAACTGTGTGTATCTATATACACTCGAATAAGAACACACCCATGCGTCAGTTATATATAGTCAGATATACTATACATACACAGCAGGCATGCATAATGATATAATTCAACTGTGTGTATCTATATACACTCGCATAAGAACACACCCATGCGTCAGTTATATAT
>NW_014040494.1:85000-86367 GCF_001186125.1 Sphaeroforma arctica JP610
CACACACACACACACACACACACACATATATATATATTTATATTTATATATATATAATATATATATATATATATATGTATTTATGAGTAGATTGTCTATGCATGACCGTATTCTGTGCCTTATGGTGGCCCTAGAGAGTGTCTCTGGTACTTCGCCGCCGTACACTGTACTTTAACTACCGTGTGGTATATCGGGAGGTGGGCCTCTACTCAATTTAGTCTGACACGCAGAACATAAGGATAGGGTGTGTACATAATCACACGGAGATTAGTATCAAGTGAACTCGAACATATGACTGGCGACCCCCCCCTTTTTTTACTGGGACATCGTGTAGGCCTAGTGTTGTCTGATTGTATACGTACTATTTCGAGTACAGCGGTTACGATCCAACGATCTATTCGGCCGTACGACCAATATTTCTATACGTTTACGTATATTGACAATGCAGCTAATTTGCTAATTTCGAGACCAGTTCTTCAACCTGGCCAATAGAGATTCTTAAAACCTCACCCCTTACATAGACAGAATGCCGATTACAACTGAAAGCCTCAGAGTACGAATACAAACATGTCTGCATACGACTGTAATCAAACGTTCACGAATATGCCAAACAAAGCCCAGAGTGCATGTGTCCCACTTCGAATTACCACTTTCAGTCCCAATTGTACGTCAGTACAATTCCAATTCCAATCCGTAATATCAGTCCCAATATATGACATCCAATTCAAAATACTACCTTCAGTAAAATCCAATTCCAATTCCTTAAATCAGTCCACATTGTATGATATGCAATTCAAACTACTACCTTCAGTACAATTTCAATTTCAATTCCTAATTTCTAGACCACATTGTACGACATGCAATTCAAATTACTATCTTTAGTACAATTCTAATTCCAATTCTTGATTTCAGTCCACATTATATGACATCCAATTCAAATTTGTACAATTCCAATTCCAATTCCTAATTTCAGCCTTCACATTGTATGACATGCAATTAAAGTTACTACCTTCGGACTGTCAATGCGTTCGCCGCTTTCTCAGCTGCTGCTGCCTTTTCCAGTTTGGCTTTGTCATTACCTGGAGATATATTCCTTCTGCCAATCACAAGCGAATGAATTTATTTAGATATTATAGGGGTCAACTACTTCCTGACATTAATACATTACTAATACATACAGTGTGACCAACGAAAACTGGACAAAAAGTAGGGCCTTAATCATTGCACTGAAAGTATGACACAAACAAAAGTGACAAATATCGTTATTTGGTACACTTTCACTACTGAGCACACCAATGCAGGGGGCAAAAAGTAATACAAAATAATTCAGAAAAGTTATCCCATATAACAGAACCAACATCGATATA
>NW_014040494.1:89250-93942 GCF_001186125.1 Sphaeroforma arctica JP610
CATATATACACTATATACATACATGCATACATACATACATACATACATACATACATATATATATATATATATACATATATATATATAATATATATATATATACACACACACACACACACACACATATATATATATATATACGTATATTATAAACATATATATACACAATACACACACCTCTTTCAACGCTAGCGCTTCTAGTTCGGCCACAATATAATGAGAGTATTCGTCCTTAACACTTCCTGTCGCTTCGCTTGGGCCCACATTGTGCACCCCAGTACTCGTCCCGGTATGTACCGCTTTGGCGTCACCGACAGCTTGTGCAGAGATCACTTCATCTCCTGGAAGACACACGGCAAAAGGTCAAAGACGAGTGCCACCAAAGCGATGCAATAAATGTAGACAAAGAAACAGCCAGTGTATAGCAGTCAAGAAGAAGAAGAAACTACAACCAAATAGTAATTCAACGTCCTTCGATGGCGGTCGCTCCCTACATCCACATTTGTGCGCTCGCCAGTAGTCCACCTCTCGATTATCACGATCTCAATACCAGTGAACCTACCTGCCGCTTGCTCGACCCCTCGATTATTGTCCAGTTCACACTTCGGCTGCTCGTGAGGGTCATTCTGTTGCTCATAGTCCATTATCCTCTGTTCATGTTCACTAACTCCCTCCCATTCCCCTGTGATTACCGAGGCTCCTTCTTGTTCTGATATGTCACCAGCACCATCCACCTCTTGTTTATGGTCCACTTTCTCATCCCCGACAGATTCCATCACGTTGTCGGGGGTTGCTTTGTTCTCAATTTCTTCCTGCGAGGACATATGTTCTTATAAGAAAGTACCTCTATATACCATCATCGTAATAGTATACATCTACTTCAATGCACATGAGTAAGTATAAAAGTATCTATATATACTAACATCGTAATAGTATACATATACTTCAATGCACATGAGTCAGTATGAAAGTATCTATATGTACTATCATCGTAATAGTATACATCTACTTCAATGCACATGAGTAAGTATAGAAATATTTAAACCTCCATATCTAACCATGTACATGAGTTAGTATAAAAGTATCTATATCACCATATCTAACCATGCACATGAGTCAGTATAAAAGTAATTGTAAGGATGTATTTAAACATGTATATGTATCAGTATGAAAGTATCTATAAGGACATATTTCGGCATGTATATGTGTCAGCATGGAAGTATTTATATAGACATATTTAAATATGTATCAATGTCAGTAAAAAGGATCTATTTCTGGGAACAATAATAGAAATTAGCTATACATCAACTCAGAGACATAATAACTGCATTATCGAGGATGCATGTATGTCTATGGCCGTATGACCTTGTAGTGTTATGTCCAAAACAGTAAAACCATGGTGTACTGACAAATAAAGCGATGTGCTTTCTACATACACGTGCACACACACACACACACACACACACACACACACACACACACACACAATATATAATAATATATATTATATTTATTATTATTTATATATATATTATATATATATTATATATAACTAATATACATACACATATATATATATATACTACTATATATATGGTTATAAATATATGTGCATATATGCATATTATATAGACATTTAATTTATACACAGATTTACAATAATTATGTATACCTATGCATATGAAATATGTAAGCGAATTTGCCTTCGAAAATCATTTCTTGTTCAGGTTACACATGCACATACAGACAGATGAAGCTATAGTTGTACAAGACATTGTAATGAATTCATTGACAGGTACAATTGATATATAGATAATATAGAAGCGTGTCTAAGATTCGTAAAATCATCACATCATCATCCCACAAATATGGCACTTGTCATCACACCAAATCACACTTGACAATGCTTCCTATCGTGACTAAATGAGCACATATAAAATAGCTGCCTAAATTTACCTTCTGTGCAACAGGCAAAGCCATCACAAGATTGTCACCTAATTCGCTCATGCTCGCTATTGTCTAGTGTGATAAGAGTCCCCGAAGGAATCACCAGCCAACCTCTCTACGACGAACTTTGGAATCGCAGTGGGGTTCTCTTATGGAGTATGTATTTTTACCAAATGTGCAATAAAAATATCACGGTTGTATACACATCAACCGAATTATATCATACACAGAGTTTGGGGTTTAGGTTCGGGCTTGGGTTTTACTTATTTTTTTTACCAAAAAGCTTTGAATCACTAATGTCAATTTATGAAACAATAGCACACAACAGATGACCATGCAGTATGCAGTGTATACCACTGGAAAACCGAACCATTTGCACACCACAAACGTTTTGACCTTTCGTTGATTTTGGGAGAGATTTAATATTCATATTTCCTTTGATAATACCGGCACATATAATATCATAGCAATGCCGTTTGAGAGGTTGCCTATAGTTAATGCACATTAACTGTTTCCAAATATTCAAATAAAACCGAAAGAACAATAAAGTCGTTCCTACTGGGTGGTTCCTGGAAGCAATTGTTACATCTGCGGCCTGCGCTACATATTAAATTTTCTTTTTAATGAAACGGATCAACCTGATTTCCAGGTCCATTGTATCCGCGTACCAATCTCATCGAGGAAGTTACAACATACATAGAATGCATCTTTAGCAACTGACAGTATCAATCCCAAGAATGATATCAGAATAAGTCTTTCAAATTTTCTGATTTTGATGTATTCCTACTGTACAGTTTCCATACATATCCCAGATAGGCTCAGGAGGGGGATGAGAATATATCTTGCTTTAAAACGAAGTGCAGTTCAACTGCAATTTACGCCAATTCTAAGGTTATGAACAAATTAAAACTGGAAGTCGGATCGCTTGTAAACATCAGATGACTGGGCATCCTTCTCACAGTATGATTGGGTACACTTCTTCAAGTCGCCGCACTCACCAGACCACTGGCAGCACTCCTTGTTTTTGTGGATGGGACCCTTCAAGGCATCAGGGTTACGTTCACGTTTCTCGGCACAGGTGATCTTGTACTCGTTTTTGCTGCTGCCAGAGTTGCCAGAGGCTTTGCAGAAACTCTCAGTGCACTTGGACAATTTTCCACAATTGCCGGAATACTCGCAGCACACCTTAGACTCGTCGTATGATTTTCCAGTGAATCCCTTAATACCACACGTGATCTCCTGATCGTACGAGTGGGCGCTGACTGCAACAGCAACAGCAGCAATAGTGGCGATGGTAGCGAACTTCATTGTGTTTTAGTTGCGTTTTGTTCTTCGTTATCAGACTGCCACATGTCAATATCACCGATCGGCTTTTATAGGGCGACAACTCAGTCGTTCAGAACCTTACACGCACATGAAACCCTACAAGTGGCTGTCATTATGCAGCAACGACCAGAAACTACAGTCTGTAAACTCTGAATCATTTACAAAATAAAAAAGATCAAATAAGTCGAAAACTCGAAATAAGTCACGATTGTTGAAGTGTTTTCCGCTTTTCGGAATTTTCAGCGTGATTGTTTGGCCACTTCTGCGAGCACTGAGCAGTCTGAGTTATGACTTACGAGTACCAACTACCATTGTAGAAGCATACGGGATATAAAATAAATAAATACGAGCTGCATACTCATAGTGTGAATTAAATTCTCGTGTGCTTGATCTAAATTTCGAAAGCATAAACAGGGGGTTAAAATTAAAGCACAACTGAACGCGGCATTTCCGCAATTGTTGCTATTATGACCTCAATCCGAGTTTTTAACGTTTATATATATAGCAACCAATTAAAAAAATTGCTTTAGAACGTTAATACATTATACGGGTAAAAAAACTGGCAAATGAAACTGAATTGACCTACTGTATTTTATAAAAACTGACACCTTAGAGGTAAACTTTGAACAAATGTCCCAAATCAATATACACCCGTTTCGACCTCGATAGGGCCACAACCTTATCAACTTTGAAAAAGTAGCACAAAAAACAAACAAAATACAGAGTGATTCGAGGTTTCTACTTTCTAGAGTAGCCACTACTAGCCAGTTAGGTAAACAATAATATCAGTGTGCACTGAGTTTGTCTCACTGTTCACACGTCCGCCGTCCGGGCCTTATAAAATATACTCTGTGAGTCTGTGACTCGCAGAGTATGGGTTTCTCTTTTTCTCTGTCTTTTCATACATAGCATACATAGTTGGTGTTGTTTAAAAAAAACAAAGAGCAACAGCCAAAAAGTAACAACCAACAGGAATATCACGCCTAAATTTAAATTAGATGCCTGTCGGCTGTCGCCTCACTCGCCTGACGCCTCTCGCAGTTGCAGGGCCCCATAGTTTTACTGCAGAAATCATCACGACATCACCCGTCGGGCGGCTATTTATGATATCTCAGGCACGAGACATCAGCTGATTCAGCTCACTCGGTGCGCCTCATAGAGCCATAGCCCATATGCTCATAAAAAGACATAAATAGTGTCGACATATAGGGGTTCTAAAAATAGGTGCTTAGTGCTCAGTGCTCCCAAGGAGCTTTTACTTTTTAGAACTAGATTGTTCTTTGAATCTCGCCAGTCGCCACAGTTTTCACTCTCGGTCCTTCTGAATCCTCACGTGAGTTTTTGTTTGTTGAAAGTCATTGGAATTTTGAAATAAACGGAACACTTTGAGATATTGATGATTTAAACAATTAAAATATA
>NW_014040494.1:94345-102297 GCF_001186125.1 Sphaeroforma arctica JP610
ATATATATATGTATATATATATATATATGTATATATATATAATATATATATATGTATTATATATATATATATATATATATAACTAACTATATATATATATATATATATATATATATTTACCAAAAAAAACCATGCAATAAACTGACAACACTCAAGATCTTCAGTCTTTCAACTTTCTTTTTATAAGTCACTGATTCAATGTTTATTTATGATTCGTTTGTTTTTTGTTGAAAGAATAATATAAAACGAGAAATATATACAAACTTTTTGTTGTTGTTGCTATATTTATATATTTATCTCGACTTCTATGCCCTACATAGGGCCTACGGGGCCGAGATTTCGGCCAAACCAATTTATTCAAAATATAAAACGATTTCAAAGCAATCACGTTGTATGACAAATGTGAATTGACTTTGTAACAATCAGATAATACAAACAAGAGTACAACTTTCGTGGTAAGTTGTACTATAAAAGCAATTGAAGTAGCATTTTGTTCATCAGTTAATAAAACAAGACAATCAAAACAAAATGAAGTTCGCCACCATCACCATTATTGCCACAGTTGCTATTGCCGTTAGCGCCCACTCCTACGAGCAGGAGATCACATGCGGTATTAAGGGATTCACCGGAAAATCATACGACGAGTCTAAGGTATGCTGCGAGTATTCCGGCAACTGTGGAAAATTGTCCAAGTGCACTGAGAGTTTCTGCAAAGCCTCTGGCAACTTTGGCAGCAGCAAAAACGAGTACAAGATCACCTGTGCCGAGAAACGTGAGCGTAACCCTGATGCCTTGAAGGGTCCCATCCACAAAAACAAGGAGTGCTGCCAGTGGTCTGGTGAGTGCGGCGACTTGAAGAAGTGTACTCAGTCATACTGCGAGAAGGATGCCCACTCGTCTGATGTTTACAAGCGATCTGATTTTCAGTTTTAAATTGCTTATAATGTATACAGATATATATATCAAATAAATAGTAAAAGGACCGCTACCGTTAGTGCCATTGAATCTTCTATAGCCATGGGTACAGGATTTAGTGTTTAGGAATTGACACACTTTAGATATACGTTTCAGGGTTTAGGTATAAATTGTATAGCATTTGATTTAAGATGTAGTATTTGGCACGACTATAGTACTACCTCTGGGGTGACAATTGGTGGAGTTTCATTTTAAAGTAGTGGTTACTCTTATAATACACCCTTTTCAGTGTTTTGTAAATAGTTAACTTTACTGGACACGGGACAAGGATAACAATCTCAATGAGCTACATATAGTTTGGTTTAAAAAAAAAGTGGACCTGGTATTAAACTCCTCACGTTTTCTTTAAATTATAATTGTTCTACCTTCCTGCTACCCTCCTGGATTACAATATCATCTTTCTTAGTATGTTTGCCGCTTTGCCAGTGAGGACTTAATATTTTGTGAATGTATTGGCCTTTGTCTAGAGATTGTGAACTTCAGAACAAACATTTGTGCATTTGTTTGTGTAGAATCACTTTATATTTCTAATATGTAGGATATGTATTCTACATCATGTACAATTTTCCAACATGTCGGTATTCCTTTGTCGGAGAAATAAATCTCCGCTATTCATATGGTGCATACACGCAGACTGCGAATACAGCCTGGTCTCCGAAATCTGGCAGGGTGTCGTCTCTACTTGGCCGATATCCTGTGAAAATATATTAATTTACCTGTTGTTGTGTTTGTGTCTACAGCTTTCTACATTGAAGATTTTGTCGTGAAATTAGAAATATTGTTCCTGTTTGGGAGTTCCAACTTCTGATCCTTCTGGCACCTAACCAACTTATTTGATTCGGTGAGGTCCAATTGCAGGCCATATAATCTGAACGTTAAAAAACCATATTGAGTTTATTACATAATTATTAAAACGTTAATACCGTTTGAAAAAATAAATATAATGTATATGACATTGTCAACTTTTGCCTTTGGCCCTTTTTCAATAAATTTTGAGGCAACTTCGATTTTATAATTTTTTTAGTCACTCTCGGAGTCTCGAGTCTCAAAGTGTTCGAAAATCGAATACAATGCCACATGCAATGATACGTACTCTGAGTACGGAGTAGATGTGGAGTATTCCAGACCTTTAATGTTGCAGTTTTGAGCTTATGCAGCTCACAGATCGATTGTTTTAACGAAACATAAAAGAATAATAAAGTTGCTTCCATATTATATGAGATACTTGTCATTTTACTGGTTTTGAAATGCATGTTACTCTATGCTCCATGCCCATACGTTATTTATCAACATTATCCACATCCAGCGACAAATCTACAACACAATTTTGAATCGCCAGGGTCATAAGAAGCCACACCAGAGAGACTATCCTCTACTAAAGTGTACCAAAATCAAAGGACGGCTGGATGGACCCATCGGATATAAAAGCCGTCGTATTTGAAATACATCTTTCAATTGAACTATATCATTCATAAATAAAAGTATCAAAACAAGATGAAGTTCGCCACCATCGCCACTATTGCCGCCGTTGCTGTTGCCGTCAGCGCCCACTCTTACGATCAGGAGATCACTTGTGGCATTAAGGGATTCACTGGAAAATCATACGACGAGTCCAAGGTGTGCTGTGAGTATTCCGGCAACTGTGGAAAATTGTCCAAGTGCACTGAGAGTTTCTGCAAAGCCTCTGGCAACTCTGGCAGCAGCAAAAACGAGTACAAGATCACCTGTGCCGAGAAACGTGAGCGTAACCCTGATGCCTTGAAGGGTCCCATCCACAAGAATAGGGAGTGCTGCCAGTGGTCTGGTGAGTGCGGCGACTTGAAGAAGTGTACTCAGTCATACTGTGAGAAGGATGCCCAGTCATCTGATGTTTACAAGCGATCCGACTTCCAGTTTTAATTTGTTCATAACCTTAGAATTGGCGTAAATTGCAGTTGAACTGCACTTCGATACATATGTGTGATATAAAGGAAGTCTTACGGCTACTGTTAGTAATAAAACAAAGCTACTTTTTGCAAGCATGATTCATTGGACATTTTGTTTTAACATTTATCTTGAATTACCAACTGAGAAAAACGTGTGAGGCGTAATTTCCACTCTCAGACACAGGCATGGAATTAGGTAATACACAAAATAATATTCGAGCTCCATATTATGTACATGGCGTTAAGAGGAACAAAACATCTCGCTATCAACAATAGAACTTTAAACTCCCGCAACTCTACTGGTGAGGAACATTGAATATGAAAATATATTTTTATCATTCCAAAAGACTTCGCGGTGTCATAAACTGTTTACAAATGGCACTTTGAGCGCAGAGAGTTTGAAAAACTGGAACTAGGAACATCTTACGTCTCTGTCATGCTGGAAAATCGGAACCCACGTCACATTACCAAGCACATACGTGATTATGTACATCTTCTGAGTTTGCAGTTGCATCGTGTACATGTGAGCATACGTATATGTATGCAGCTTATAATCTATAGTCTTCGTACATGACACATAATATGTATATAATAGCACATAAGATGTATAATATAGCCCTTGATGTGTTATATAGCACATAGGATGTACTATATAGAAAACAAGATGTATTATATAGCACATAAGATGAACTACATAGCACATGAGATGTATTATATAGTACATAAAAACGTATTATATAGCACATAGGATGTATTATGTAACACATTAGATGTACTATATAGCACATAAGATGTACTGTATAAAACATAACTAAGCAGCACTGAAGTTGTATTATATAGCACATAAGACGTATAATATAGCACAAAAGATGTATTATATAGCTAATAAGATGTATTATATAGCACATAAGACGTAAAATATAGCTTGTAAGATGTCTTATATAGCTTATACGATGTATTTTATAACATAAGATGTATTATATAGCACACAAGATGTAATATATACCACATAGGATGCATTATATAGCACATACGATGTATTATATAGCACTCGAGATGTACTATATAGTAATTAAGAAGTACTATATAGTAGATAAGATGTACTATAAAGTAAGACGTACTATATAGTAATTAAGAAGTACTATATAGTAGATAAGATGTACTATAAAGTAAGACGTACTATATAGTGATGTCTTTATTTATGATCGAGTGTGGGCTGGACGAAGTACGTACACGTATACACATACGTGAACGACACCTCACCGCATATGCACTTCTGTGGGTATTTTTTCAGAGCGTCCATTGGCAACCATCGAACCCCCCGAGCATGTTTATTTCTGTTCGTTCTTTAATTGTTGTGCAATCCCAATGAGAATATATCGTTGTAAATGTAATAGTTGCCGTTGAGTGACTTCAACTGGAAGACTTGTGAAAAGGGCAGCGGTTGATCCTGGTCGGCCTGCGTGTCCAGATGTGCGAAAGGAAGAGACGGTAAGCATATTAACATCAAACAAGGATTGGGTCCTATATATCTATCGATCTACATACCTATATATCTATCGATCTACATACCTATATACCTATATATATATACTCCTTCTACACATTCAATACAACACACACACACACACACTATCTTTTCAAGTAAAATGCATAAACAACACATTCGGGCAATAATTTATATGAGAATATTGCTCTATCCATGAATAGGTGATAGGCGCGTGAATCGATAACCAACAAAGACGAGTGTATACTCAAATATAATAAGGGTGAACTCACTTACCAGTATAGCAACTAACAACTGCAGCAAGCACGATCAGAACATCAGTGGCATGTACCCGGTCAAACTATGGTATAAAAACCGTGCAGACCAAGGCTAACCGCCAGGCATACATGAAGAATAAATACTTCACCTACGCATTTGTACAAACCAATACATACACTCACGCAGACAAAATGACATAGCACATACCTTCAGTTGACCAATAACCATAACAAGTACGCAGTTCTCTGGGCCGGGTTGGCAGTCCATCTTTGTAATGTTGTGCTGCACAGTTTGGAATCCAAGTCCCTGAGGAGATAGTAATTGTTGCGAGCCGATTATTTGAGACAATGACAGAACACAAGTATATATATATATATATGCGTGGGTATACATATACTGATACATACATACACACACACACAGGCACAGGCACAAGGCACAAGCACACACACAAACCAAATATTTATATATACATAATATATATATATATATAAATATGTGTGTGTGTATTGAGTTACATATATACCTACGCAAAAATTAACAACCATTTGGAGCACTTCATCGCAGATATCACAACCAGCACATATATAACAGTTCAATCGTTGATTCAACGCAAACGGTCAGTCCATACAGAATGTACCGACAGCGGTACCAGTAACACAGAGACAATGGACGAACAAATACGCACATCATAACTTATGCACACACATAGAACGCACATCAATATATACGTGCATGTATGAGAATTGTTGTTCTGTACATGATTATAAACAAATATAATCGTAAACTGATAGCAGGCGAGAACTCTGCATATGAGGATGCATATATGTTTGTCTAAGTAAATGTATATACACCAGTGAATGTAACAAAAATGTATACATGTATGCCTGCGAATATATATATATATATATATATATGCGTACACATACGTATATATATATATACATATATATAAATACATTCATGTATATGTAAATATAAACTATATATAACATACAACTATATATAGATACATACACACATGTAACAATATGCAAAAAAAGTTTATATAGATATAAATATACACATACGTATATATATACATATACAAATATATATATATTTATATATATATAAACAAATACTTGCAAGCATACGCGTGCATGTAGATATAAATGTATACACACACACACATATATATATACATATATATATATATATGTGTGTGTGTGTATAGAGTAATATGTATATCGACACAAAAATAACAATCATTTGGAGCTCTTTATCGCAGATGACACAACCAGCACATGTTAAATGAACAGTTCAATCATTGATTCAACGCAAACAGTCAGTCCATATAGAATGTACCGACAGCTGTATCAGTAAACACCCAACAATGGACGAACAAATAAAACACATCATAACATAGACACACACATAGAACGCACATCAATATATACGAACATATGTGGGCATTGTTGTCACTCTACAATTATTAAAAAATATGGATACGCATGCGTTGTTATGTACATATATATAAACAGATATACTCGTAAACTGGTACCATGCGAATCTCTGCATATTAGGTTGCATGTATGTATATGTCTAAGTAAATGTATATATACAAGTGAATGTAAACGCAAAGGTATAAGTATATGCCTACTAATATATATATATATATAAAGCATGTTTGAATATAGTATAGTACAGATATATATGCGTGACAAAATACATACGAGAACTATTGTATGTGATAGGCATACACACGTATATATATATATATATATATATATATGTGTGTGTGTGTCGTTTGTGGAAATATACTTTAACGCTATTCCACACATAAAAAAAGTAATTACTCGTACGGAAACACATATACAGACTGACACGTACGAGTATACAGATACATAGACCTTCTTCTCCTGCTGTACAACCACCGCATGTCTCTGCACATATAAATATAAACCTACATAACCATGTAAACATACAGATAACTTCTCCAGGATAGCCTGCTGGCCTTGGCATGCCGCGCCCTCCCATGTCATCATAGAGTCGGCTTGGTACAGGTTTGCGAGTAACGCTCTGTTGGAGTCGAATGTCTGGTAGTAAAAAGCGGCGAATTGCTCGCCTACTTCTTTAAACTGCGCCATAATTCCTAGTTAATCAAGTTACTTGGATTCCTGTAGAGTGTAGTATACAATACGAAGGAAGTGTAGTGTATAATCCGAAGGAGTCCTTGACCTTAGATATTTTTATTCAAACATATTGCCACTGTTTGCTTCGCTGTGCCATCACACACCAACGTGACTCACATTGTTGAAGTTGAATGTTCGGTACCTATCATATTGTTATAGGTAGTGAGCAACTGTCAAGACGGTATTTATAAAAATATGTCTGATGTTAAAATAAATAGAGAAAAAGAAATTGCCACAACGGAGTTTAACACATACTGAACTTCTGAAGCCGGTAGCCTGGGGAGGTTCATTTATATACAGCTCTTGGTTTATTTGGATTCATGCATCCTTTCAAAAACCATTCTCTTGAGTAGTTTATTGACTTTATTCATAGCCTTCTGCAAATAGAACACTTTATTGTTGTTTAATTTTATTTTAAAAAACAAACAAAAAAACAACTTAAAAAACAACAGGATAAAATGTTTCAATTTAGAAGGCTACATATGGTTTTTTTTATTGCATTTTTGTTTGGTTTTTATATAGTCCATTAAGTTTGTTTTTAGTAGTAGGCTATGGTTTTATGTGATAAAAAGTTTAGTGACGAAAAGTACGGTCATCAAAGCCTTGAGTAGAATATCGCCTAATTCAGAAGTCGAGGAACTGGATTCCTTGATTTTACACAGACGAGGTTTTTAATAAAAATAATAAAGCATATATGATTGTTATAAGTTTAAATATTGTGGTATGTCTGTCCTCTATATACTATAATCGCCATTAATATATAGTGATGACTGCATTGATCCAGTTTGGTGGATATACAGCTATATACATTAGACTGACAAGAAGAATTTCTGATTTCTAAACAAAACATCAGAAGGGATGTCGAGCTTATACAAGCCTCTGTCTATGAATCTGACGGCACATGCGCCAGTCGGTATAGGCCCGCGCGCAATTTATAAACGCTGCAGATCGATGGTCTGTGCCCAGCGTATGATGAATACAACATCTTTCATACAAGAGGAAGCTTCCGTCGATGATAACCCCGAAAAGAAGACATCTAACTCGGTCAATGTAGCGAAGGTATCGCATGACACATTTTTTTTTCAAAAATTGAACAATATATGAATTTGATTA
>NW_014040494.1:108280-116246 GCF_001186125.1 Sphaeroforma arctica JP610
GTGTGTGTGTGTGTGTGTGCATGTATATATATATACCATACCATTATATGAGAGTGGTGGTTGCATATTCAAGAATGAATATTTTTCACTGATATCCGAGTCTCACATCAAGATAAATAGAGGACTATAAGAGACCATTATCAACGTGTGTTCCGTTCCGTATTTCTATTGTAGACCAGCCTTTTTCTATCCCTTCCAGATGGGCTTTCAACTGCGTTGGAGAAGTGAACTGAAATATCAGTTGTGAGGCAAAATATTGTGATGCATAATGAGAGATACATAACAATCAACAGAACAGAACATGTAACAATATTTATCACACATATACGGCGCTAGAAGCTTACTGGGAGAATAGTGTGTGATGTTCTAAGTACTCTTATATATCCAATCATATTCTTTTGACCAGCCGAGGGAAGACATGCTGCCTTCGTATGGTTGTATGCGAAAGCAAAATATAAACTGAGCTATGTTCTGTATAATCGCATGTGGCTACTGATATGCAGACAATATCCTAATCACAACTGATATTCATGCTTTCGCAGGCATCTGGGCGCTTACATCGTAACGATTACGTACACATGAACCAACGTGCCATCCGCCTAGAAAGGCCGCTGTTAGCTAAAGGCGGGCAAGCTCAATGGAAAGTTGTCGACTTCATTCGCCCGCATATACCGGCAAACGCACAGAGACGCCGATACTACTACCGATCCGAGGAGCAAGAGAAAAATGCGAGCAAGACGAATGTCAAAAAGCGGGGAGTATACGCCGAGCCACTATAAATGGATTACAAGTGGCGTGTGTTATGTTATGTTGACGGCTATGTTCCAGTGTTTTTTTCACTTCCACAGGTAAAGAAACATGCTTTATCTTGTGCGTTCGAATACGCCATACTTATATTAATAATAAATATCGAAAAGATCACTTCGCACAGGACTGTCTGCCTGACCTGATATATTTTGTTTTCTTCAATAGATTTGTGGAACATTTATAACCGATACACCATCTTTGCCTAAACTGGTAAGATATCACCCAGTTTTCATCGGACATTAAACCATTGAGAAATTTGACGTACAAATTTCCACATCCTTTAATTGTAAGCGCAAGGCATAAGACACTCCATAATTGTGAAGATTTGCTCAAGACGTTGATATTGTGTGTTCATTTAGAACCATAAGTCTAATTACATATACACTTCTTCTAGCTCTCACCATACTTGTTCTTGATACTGAGTCCCCTCGTAGCATCGAAATTAGACTCGGGCACTTGTGCACAATTGATCTTGCCGGTGCTACAGCCTGTCTATACTCTTTGACAAGTTCTTAAGCTCAAAAATACTTGCAAAAATATCGTAGCAAAGAATCAGAATAAATACAAAATCAGTCCGAATCTTCGTGTCTCAGAGTCCTACATGTAAAAAAAATAACCACGAAAGCGATTTAATGTGATTTATTAAAAAATACTGTTTGGTTTGCATACTTCTGAAAGTTACTCAGAATTGGAAGTTGGATCGCCTGTAAACATCTGATGAACGGGCAATCTTCTCGATGTATGACGGAGTGCACCTTTTCAAGTCACCGCACTCACCAGAACACTGGCAACACACCGTATTGGACCCTTCAACGCATCAGAGTCACGCTCCCGCTTCTCTGCACAAGTGCTCTTCCACGCGTTTGAACACATAAATAAATCGATAATAATTCATCTCTAGCAATCGATGGTGAACATCCTAAGAATATTTATACCCAAAAAGCTTTTCAGATTCTTAATTTCATAGTGTACAATTTTCATACATATAACAGGCAGGCTCTGGAGTGGGAAGAGAATATATTTTGCTTAAAATTGGAAGTCCGATTTCTTGTAAACGTCAGACGAGTGAGCATCCTTCTCGCAGTATGACTGGGTACACTTCTTCAAGTCGCCGCACTCACCAGACCACTGGCAGCACTCCTTGTTCTTGTGGATGGGTCCCTTCAAGGCTTCCGGGTTACGCTCACGTTTCTCGGCACAAGTGATCTTGTACTCATTCTTGCTGCTGCCAGAGCTGCCAGAGGCTTTGCAGAAACTCTCAGTGCACTTGGACAGATTTCCGCAGTTGCCGGAATACTCACAGCACACTTTGGACTCGTCGTATGATTTTCCAGTGAATCCTTTAATACCACATTTGATCTCCTGCTCGTTTGAGTGGGCGCTGACGGCAACAGCAACGGCGGCAATAGTGACGATGGTTGAGAACTTCATTCTGTATTGATTGTGTCTCGATAATAAACTGATAGTCAATGCCGATACTGAGATGGCTTTTATACTGCAAATTGCCACACCGACTTTGAATATCTATTTTTTTGGTTTGTATATAGAATCATGCACACGAGGTAAATAAAATAGCCCACTTGACTTTAAAATCACGCCACTACGCCAGCTTGGCTGGAACCTGGAGGTTACAGGACAATTTTTATCTGTAAATAGTGGCTATTTTTTAGTGGTTTTACTATTTTTTAGAAAACAGAAACAAACCAAAAATTATATTTTTGCATAAAAATTCAAAAATTTGTTTAAACAAAAAAGGTTTATTTTTTTGTTAACATTAATAAAGTATAAAAATCCAACAAGTATTTTGCCAAAGACAAATTGTTCTCAACTTCTGTCTTCTTTTATCACTCTCGCAAAGAATAAAACGGGTTCTATTGTTTGATTTAGGCTATTTATGGGTTTTTAGTGTTTTATTGTTTTTAAAAACAATACAAAAACAAAAAATAGGGTACAGTATTTTACAAATGTACGTACATACAGTATTTTTAAATCGATCACACTATTTATATCAAAAAATAAATATAGTATATTTTATTTTTGGGGTTCGGACTTCGGTCCTGCTTTTTGGACTTTCAAAGAATTCGGTCTTTCGGTTCCCTCAATCTTGAAAAAAAAGAACTCAAAAATATTCAGTTAAAAAAAACCTTTTTTTGCTAATATTTATTGCTATAAGAGTGGATCGATCTTTTCTTTTCAAGAGTAAAGAATCACGAGTAGCGGTTCACGAGTCGAATATTTCTATATTAGCCGACATAAACTCTGTTTATATATAGGATATTGTCATTGCCCTTTTTTAGCTGTAGATTTATTTCTTGTTGTAAAGTAACAGTAAACATCTTGTTGTGAGAATGATATTTTTATTTAAAAATATATATTTATGCACAGATTTTACTGATTGATGAATAATTTATATATAAACAAATGAGGAACAAATTTCAAAAATATTTAGGAACTCAATGAGGTATGTATAAGATTGTGATTGGGACTTGGGAAGTTGGGACTACAACGTTTGAGAGAGAATAGATCGGGAGAACTGGAGTATAGTCTCTCACTCTGAAGCTCTGAAGCTCTGAAACCTGAGTCTTGTTTTCCATAGCCTCCTAAAAAGAACAGATCTATGTAGCTGATTTGTTGTTCATTGTGTTAAAAGAAAACAAAAATAACAAAACAATTCACTTCTTCCGTATGACCGTATGTAAATATGTGCATAAATATTGCAACAAATTTGTATTTTCTAAAAGTATACAAGTTTCTTAAAACAATTACAACAGGAAGAATATTTATTTGTAAAAAATATTAAAGCACGAGTGATTGACAGAAGGGGTTTTTTTAAAACAAAATATATGTACATATTTTATTTAACTTTGTATAACAATCCGTGTGCTTCCACAATCCACATCGGTATGTAGCCCTATGTTCTATTGTTCTCATACAGAGCGAGTTATATACAAACATGCTAAGAACGCCGAAAAGCGGAGCACTAAATACGCTTTTTGGGTGATTCAGTCTGGGGATACATTGCTGTCTATTCGGTCCTTTAGTCTACTACAGTACATAATCATATGCCATATAATGGGTGTGTGGATTTTTTTGGCGATCGGGTCTTCGCCGAATCGCCGTATATAAAAGCTGACACGCGACCTGTTTTTCTTTCAGTTTACTACCGAGAAGTATAATAAAGTAAAATGAAGTTCTCAACCATCGTCACTATTGCCGCCGTTGCTGTTGCCGTCAGCGCCCACTCAAACGAGCAGGAGATCACTTGTGGTATTAAAGGATTCACTGGAAAATCGTACAACGAGTCCAAGGTGTGCTGCGAATATTCCGGCAACTGTGGAAAATTGTCCAAGTGCACTGAGAGTTTCTGCAAAGCCTCTGGCAAATCTGGCAGCAGCAAAAACGAGTACAAGATCACTTGTGCCGAGAAGCGTGAGCGTAACCTTGATGCCTTGAAAGGTCCCATCCACAAGAACAAGGAGTGCTGCCAGTGGTCTGGTGAGTGCGGCGACTTGAAAAAGTGCACCCAGTCATACTGCGAGAAGGATGCTCACTCGTCTGACGTTTACAAAAATTCGGACTTCCAGTTTTAAGATGCTTCTTGTAGTCCCTATACGTAAAACAAATAATTTAATAAAACATCAAGTGCCAGATAAATTTTATGAATTTTCACATAGGTTTCAAACCGCATACACATTTCAAGCATCGATTATCAGGTGAAATAGCCTTGTATTCTTCTATTGTTCTCTACGTATGTCCCATTCATTAAAAATGAACGTTCAAATTTATCTTTAATTCGCAATTCGAGATCCATTATTCATTTCAAAAAGATCATATTCTTGCAATTTTTCAAGTTGTATATGACAACGAGGTAGTACAATATATATACAATTAAGTATCTCTTCCTGCCTAGAACAGTAGCATATTTGAATACAACCACATCTGAGCGCGGAGGTTAGTTGGGAGTGCTGTCTGCAAATGGTTCGCACGAAGACAGATACGTGAATCAAGATTTTCACAGCTAGTTTTTACGCGAGTATTTCGAATTTATTAGTATTGTATTCGCTTCCTCACATTCAGTTGGCAGAAAACAAGAAGTCCTGACATATCTATATAAACTCCATTTTTGTCTTTATAATAAGTTCGAGTGTTTGTACTGTACCACATTGAATACGATATTACCTTGGCTTTTTAATACAACTAGAGATTGTGTTCATTGTGTTTATCAGAGGTCTAGACCTCTTTCTCACAATACGATTGCGCATTCATCAGACCATAGGCAAAAAAAACCCCGACATAAAACTTCAATCACGCATCCCTTTCCACCCGGCGAGTAGAATAATCTGCCTGTCCTAGTCATGACCATGACAGAAACAACAATATGTAAAGTACTTTTAATAGTAAAAAATTGTTAGTACTCTAAGTTGACACATACATGCTGTAAACGTAGTACATATTTAGTAATTTACACTATTGAGTATTGACTGAGTACAGTAAGTGGTGTATTTTTTATATCAAAAACAAAAGATCAGTGGACAGTGAATCAGTGATCACTGATACTCCTGATTAGTGATTACTGATCACTCACCAACTCCAAGTCACCATCCAGGCATTCATTCACCAATCCTGCAATCCAGCAATCCCCCCTGCTCATTAGTCCTCACCTTTGAAGTTTCGTCTCTCTGAGGAGTAAGGACTGAGAGGTTCGGACTTCGGACAGAACTAAAGAGTAAAGACAGACATACTGTTTTAAATATATGCCACAAGCTGCTCTAACTTTGGAGTACCGCTCGCATATAAATACCCCTATTATAACTGCAGTTTTTATATTCAAAATATTATAAAAATGTTACATGATCAATGGATGAGTCTTCAGAGGCACAGAATCACAGACTAACTCGTAGTTTTTTCAGTTTTAGTAGTACATAGTAGGCCAACGGCAGGCAGCAAGTTTAGAAATGCATGTGATACATACTCATACTCCACACTCCAATCCCAAGGTCTCGGCTCTATGCTCGGGTTATAGACTTTAAAAACGAATCATCTCCGGCAACAGACAAAACTATTGAGATATATATATATATATCTATATTGATTCATTGATCCAGGTCGTATAAAACCTGGCATGTTCTAAAATAATCTATCAATTCAACTATATCTTTCAAAAAAACAGTTTTCTACAAAATGAAGTTCACCACCATCGCCACTATTGCCGCCGTTGCTGTTGCCGTCAGCGCCCACTCATACGAGCAGGAGATCACATGTGGTATTAAAGGATTCACTGGAGAATCATACGACGAGTCCAAAGTGTGCTGTGAGTATTCCGGCAACTGCGGAAATCTGTCCAAGTGCACTGAGAGTTTCTGCAAAGCCTCTGGCAGCTCTGGCAGCAGCAAGAATGAGTACAAGATCACTTGTGCCGAGAAACGTGAGCGTAACCCGGATGCCTTGAAGGGACCCATCCACAAGAACAAGGAGTGCTGTCAGTGGTCTGGTGAGTGCGGCGACTTGAAGAAGTGTACCCAGTCATACTGCGAGAAGGATGCCCAGTCATCTGACGTGTACAAGCATTCCGACTTCCAATTCTAAGCAAGATATATTCTAATTCCACTTCTGCTGTGATATGTATGAAAATTGTACAGAATGAAAAATTATAAACTGAAACCCTTTTTGGATGTTACTATCGATTCCTAGAGATAAAATATCATGCTGTAACGATCACGACGACTTTGTGCAGAGAAGCGGTAAGCAAGATAGATTCTCATCCCACTTCAAAGTCTATCTGTGATATGTATTAAAATTGTACAGTAGGCCCACATTAAAAATCTAACAACGAATTTGGTATTAATATCTTGGGATTGATACTTCAATGCTAGGTTGCATTATGAACCAATTCTATTCATGCGTAGCTGTTGTCAGACGATACGAATTTCCAGTTTCAGGTTGACTGTAGCATTTGCGTATAGAACAACAACATTAAATAATTGCCAGAAAAAAAATACGAATATACTTTTAATACTTCGCAGACACTTCTCAGTTAACCACTCAGGCGCGCCGCTCCTAGTTCATAATACACTATCGTTATTAGGTATTAACTGCATCTAATATTTATCCGATTCTACTCCCTTACACACAATCCTTCGCAACTTTCGGAGCCCACACTTCAGATATCATAAGTGTGAGTGTAAATTGACCGCACCTGTACCGCGTCTGACTCGACCTTATAACTTATCTTCCATCGTGCTCGTCTATAATATAACCAGCCCTACGTAAATACATCTCCAGATGTTCTCGCGGCCGTTGACCATTGCCCAGCGGCTAACTTAGGGCATTCACTACTGCTTACTAGCAACTTACTGCGATACTAGGGTGAGGCGGAGGGCTCGTACATCAGTACTCACAGATGGATCTCTCAAGAGATACTCATCGAATAACTCCCAGGGGCAAGGGACACCTCTGTCTTTATATAGTTCCTGCCGTAAAGTACCGTCTACGCCCTCTCGCTAACCGGCGCCGTTGTGGTGGATTTCGTACCCAGAATCTCCTCAACTAGCACTCTACAGATAGATAAACATGAATGGAATATTAAATAATCTGAGTGTATATTCAACCCCAGTGTCAAGGATCAGATATGTATTGGGCTGACCCGGGTGTGATATGAACCCACACAATGGTCTACAGTCCAGTAGAAACATATGCCATGACCAGCCAGAGCTATGTGTACACTCTTTAGGCCGCATATTACAGGTTGACGAGTCTTTATCTACCCCTGCCTTAGGTCTAAAACCTAGTTCTCGACAAAATACACCTGACATCAATGTACAACACTAAACATACCTATTAAACTCTATGTGGTTATCAGCAAACAGATTATGGCCAGCTTGCGATATGACATGCACACGTGTGGGCACGTCCATGGTCAGAGACACCTGCTCTGCTGCAGACTTGTCCATCCAATCTTCGCTCCCATATAGAAAAACAGTCTCATTCTTGATGCTATAGTGGAATGAAAGGTGTGGCTAGATTGAATATTTGCATGTATGTGTTTGCAAACATGCCCTCCGAATGTTGTAGGCTCGAATACAGATACATTCATATATATATATATATATATATATATATATACTATATATATACTATTCGTTACGTTACTACTAACTAA
>NW_014040494.1:119644-122412 GCF_001186125.1 Sphaeroforma arctica JP610
TATACTTATACCTATACATGTACATGTACATGTATATATATATATACATATATATATATATATATATATATGTATATATATATATATATATATAAATATATATATGAACTAGAATTGGTAGTCACCTGAGCCGTTGCATCTCCGTTCTGCCTCAGCCTGACCACAATTTACACGGGCGTACGTACCACATTCAGGTTACGCTACATGCATGCGCATGCACATGTGCATGCCGGCCAAGCCTACCACGGACCAAGCAACCACCAATAGACATAATACATACACGATATATATATACAGGACAACACATATCCAAGCCTACTCACCTGAGCTGTGATATTGGCGTCCCATCCCATCCTGACAACATTATACGCCAGCTTACGCATTCCCGTCAACTGCTTGATGCGTTCGGGCACCTCTGCAGGCCGTTCTGGAATCCCGACGGGTGACGCCAGCACGAGCTTCTCTATATATTGCGGATACTTAAGAGCATAGGCTGCGCTGAGGTAGCCGCCCAAACTGTGTCCTACAAGCACCATCTTGTCAATGTTCATAGCTTGACGCCACTCTTCCAGGGATTGGACGTACAGGCTTTCGATAGTCTCTACATCGTCTGGTGGAGAAGGTGTGGTGATATGGCGAAAGTGTGTGAGTAGAGCGACCAGAGCACGTGCGGGATGATAAGCACAAGAGACGCCACATACAAACAAACTATCGACAGTGTGTTTCATGGATTATAGACGGTATGCTCGTGGATGGGACCATGTGAGTACAACAACCACAATAAATGTGTGAGGGTAGTCAATAGATGACTGAACGATACAAACCATCGATAGTCTCTACATCGTCTAATGAAGAAGGTAAGGTGATATGGCGAATCCGATTAAGAGAACGACCAGAATAAATGTGTTGGGATAGTCAAAAGGAAACTCAACAGACAGAATATCGGCTATATATATATATATATATATAGCATCTACAGGAGGAGGTATGTTGATGAATGCAACCGTGTGAGTAGAACAAGCTGAATAAGTGTGTTATAATGATGCTCAACTGCGTATCGTAACATACAGCTACAGACCGAATTGAACAGCTGCGTGAGACTCAAATGTCTACACTCTGTTACGTCGTGTGTATATAGTACTATAAAATGTTATAAAATATGGGTGCGCGAAATTAGCACACACATGTACATAAACCCTGTATCCTATATACATACAATCTTGGAATAGGATGTGGACAGCATCCCTATTTACTATCTCGATATGGCCCCTTTGTCACATGCATGCTACTTCACAACTAGATATATACAATACGATTATTACAAACACGTACATACAACGCAAAGATGTACTTACATACATACATACATATAACACAGGACACACATGCAACACAACAACACACATACATACAACAGAAAGACACACATACATATAACACAGGACACACACAAAGACACACATACATACAATACAAAGACACATACATACAACACAAGATCACAGACACACAAATACATACAATACAATACACATCCAACAGACCGACACACATACATCGAATACATACAACACAAAGGCACACATACATACAATATAACGACACACATACATACAACACAAAGTAACACATACATATAATACAAAGACACACATAGGGATAATACAAAGACATACATACATACAGAACAAAACCACACACACATACAATACAAAAGATTTATACAGCACAAAGACACACAATTATACAACAGAAAGACACACATGCATATAACACAGGACACACATACAAGCAACACAACGGCACAAACACAACATAAAGACACAGACGCATATAATACAAAGACACACGCATACAATACAAAAACACACATACATGCAACACAAAGACATACATGCATAGAACAGAATGACACGCATACATACAAATTAAAGAGACACATGCATCATATGCATACAACCCAAGGGCACATATACATACAATACAAAGACACGCATACATACAACACAACGATGGGCCCTATGCAGTATGATACAGACCTGGATTTTTGGACATGTTTGGCCGACTGGAGTTGCCCATTCCCAGCCAATCTATACCGTGCACTCGGCGCTGTGTGTCTCTCGCAATGGGCTCATAGTTCTTAAAATAGTGACCAATCCCGCAGCCGTATCCGTGCGCGATGACTACATCTGCCGTAGAATCACGGCTAGTTCCGATCGCAGTAGCGATATCAGCACAGACGCCTTCTAACAGTACAATGCAGGTGATGGGGCGTTGATATTGATTGGTGTTCAAGTGTTAAAATATGTCGCTGTTATATGATATATGGTGGTACATGAACGGTACCTATAGGCTACCAACAGAACAACGGGCAAGTGGATACGAACGCGTGGCAGAATTGTCTATCTGTGGACTCAGGGTGTGGTGAAACCAGTCATTGGGTATAAGTGCAGTTGCAGCGGTAGAGATAGTGAACGTATATACACAGCATGTATTTAGCACCTTCTGACTTTATAAGAGTCTTTTAACTCGATTTCAAACACCAGCTACAGAAGTACAACAAACAGCCAGCACACAGGCATGCACACACTGACATGAACGGAAGATATCACTGCAATATATAAGTTCGTATGGTGTAAAATTTGTACGGCTGGTGCTGAAAATGGATGCACACAATCGATATATATATATATATATATATATATATATATATACAACACACACACACACACTATATATATATATATATATATATATATATATATATA
>NW_014040494.1:122432-131487 GCF_001186125.1 Sphaeroforma arctica JP610
ATACTATATATATATATATATATATATATATATATATATATATATATATATATATATATATATATATATATATATATGCACTATAAATTTACACTATATAAAAACTATATATACTCTATAAAATATTAATTAAATATACACACTATATATTTGTATAGAAACGACTATACACTAAATACACGCAACGTTCAAAATATGGAATGGTCACACGCCATGAAAAGTGATCCACATACAAAATGGGTCATTCTTAACAAACGCGCTCCATATTTCCCAAATGAGGAATTGTGTGTACAATTACCCCCCCCCCCCGTAAATCTTCGTTTAATGTTTGTTAAACTTGTACATATTGGTCTGCCTGCATACTTGACCCTTATTCCGGTACAGTTATCACCCATTTGATAGAATGTATCATAAATTAGGCTTACAATAAGAACAACAGCGATAATCGGTTCCTGGTTCCTACACACACGCAACGATCCGATCTGTGAAATCTAGGTACAACGTGTCGAACACCGATTGTACAAATGAAATACCCACGTATAACACACTAAACGAATACAGCAGTTCGAGACTACGGCAACCACATACCATCTTCAGAGCTTCCGTGTACTTTTACAGTAGGTAGAACGGTAATTGTATTGATGTGTTCCTTCCCTTCGAATATAGGCACCTGGTGTATTTTATAATCGTGGGTCAAATCTTTAAACATCTTCTGTTCCGAGAGCTTCACATCGTTCTCCGAAGTCGGCCAATACCATGAGAACATCGACATCTCACTTAGTTTACGTTTCTATCTACCGGCTAATAGCACCGGCGGGATAACGTCTTATATTAATTCTATGACTGAAAGGATAATAACATCGAACAAGACCGGCGAATTCCTCCAACTTTACTGCCACAAAATGAATTGGTTAGCAGGTTGACTAGTGATCGTTCTTTCAACTGCTGTCGACGTGTTCATAGAACGATAACAATGATAATGTTTTGCTCAGTACTACGCCTCTGGCCCATATATGTAGGCCTGTAATCATTAACTTATCATCAGCTTGACTGTACGTCTTTTGGGAAGCTTGCATCCGCCCATCCACCCATCCGGATACACGTACATACATGCACGCCTGCATACGTATAGTTAAAAAAATATCCGATGAAATGTACTAATGAAGCCATGAGTAATCAACATTCCGATGAGTCATCGTGATGTATTAGTCACAAGTCATCCTATTCATTTTTTTTCGGGCCCATGTATTTTTACTTTGGGTCGATTCTCGTTAAAATGCTTTTAAAAAAAATCGAGAGAGAAGAAAGAAAATATGGCTGAACGGACTAACGTCCGTAGGACGTAATGAAGTTAAATGTTTACGCTATAATAGGCTACTGCATAGCGTTTTATTATTTCGACTGACTACAATCATTAAGAGCTTTATTCCGCTTTTTGAAAAACGTATAAAATTATATCGTTTTTAGTTGTGTTCAACAATTTAATTGTTGTGTGCGCTTTAAAGCCTCCTTATAGAAAAAAAAACCACAAAAGACGATAAAATATAAAGTAGCCCATGATGCACGCTTAAACGTTTAGACCCGCAAGGTGCACCTATGAGTACACAGACGACCGCATTTGGAATAAAAGTTTAACGTAAACGTATATTTATTCGATTTATAAAAGTTTTAACGGAATTTGGTTTGAGCGCCCTCTGGATTCTGGGTTTTTCTCATGAATCGTGCATGCCCTCTCCTAATATCATACTGATCAAGTCGTGACCATCCAATTTTCAGCCAGCGACTATTCCTCCACAAGAGTTTGCCTACAAATACTAATAGCCTACGCCCTACTAGAGTAGGACCCTAAATAGGTACGTAGGTCAGAAGATAGGTCGCAAATAATTGAAGGGGGTGAATCGACAAAATAAAAAACCCAGGGGGGAGGTACGACATAGCCTTCTATAAATCAGACAAGAAGGCTATGGGAGCGAGCCGCGAGGCACAAAAAAACAGAAACAGAGGTTCAATCAAAGTATCAAACGAGGTTGTATTTATTGATGAACTGATAGCTGTGTGTAAATTGTGTATTTATATTTTATTTTCACGCCTCACGGGCGTCACGGCCCTCTGGAAATGTCTTGGTCGAACAGCAATTTTCGCAAATAGTAATAAGGTGTAGGGAAAAATATCATCATCCAGAGGGCCGTGTTATTTTTTTGATGTTTTACTATGTACAGGTTTACAAAGTACAGATTATATACAAGTAGTACTTGTTACTAAGTCACCTATCCTACATACATACATACATACATACATACGTACATACATATATACATACATATGTACATACATAAATACATGTGTGTGTGTATGTGTGTGTATATGTATATATATGAATTTATGTACATGTGTATACGATTTTATAATTATATATATTATCTTGTAATATAATATATATTTAGAATATCAACCTTCTCATCAGTATCTTTGTTAATTTTAACACTGTCATAACCGTCAGCGCCGCCTATCGGCTTGACATCTTTCTCTATCTGTATACGATCACCGTCTATCGTATTTGTGACCTTGACGCGATCGCTCAAATCACTGCTGTCGGAGTCGTTCCCACTGGTGGCAGGCTCGTGTGTGGTTTCGTGCGTATGCCCAGACTCCAGTCCAGCATCTGTGATTAATTCTTCTTCTTGCATCTTCATACCCAAGTCTACCATGTCCTCGGGAGAAATACCTTCATGACTGTGTCCGTGTTGTCCTAATCCGGCTCCATCCAGGATCCCCTCAAGTACAACAAAGAAGAACAACCCCGCGCACACTGTTATCGTACGGTAGACAACCTCATTTCCGGAAAGGACTACCAGACCACCATCATCTGAATGCACATGCACACCCAGGGCGATAGGAAGTAAGTGCAGAACAGCATCACCAAGCAACACACCGACTGCCAAAGCTACTAGAGCCATCAGTACCCATTTCGCGGTTTTGGGAGCTTTTAAAACTGCGGGAATGACCATTACACCACCTAAAGAGGTAAGACTGATGATGAACACAGAGACCATGGCGTAAAGATATGCCTGGCCTTTGGAAGGTGCATCTGTAGAATCTGTATCGTCGGTGGCCACTGTGGAAACGGTGCACGCACCGCTTTCGATCATTTGTACGATTGCGGGACTGAAGTTGGCAGAAAATTGAAGCTCAGTGGCGCCTTCATCCATATCGATTTGGTATAACTTAAATAGGGACTGGCCATTCAAACATGGAGTTACAACTTCTTCAGTGGTTTGTCTCCTTCTACTAGAAGCAGTGCATTGCCTTCCGTCTTCACTCAGCGTATAACCAGAATCGCAGTGACACTCGGTATTGTCCCAGTGACCGTTGCCACTACATGACTTGTCGTCGGCCGCCACGGTTGTCGCGGTACCCAAACTATCTATGAGTTTATCGATACCATCAGCGTATATGCGATTGGTTGTAGTGTTGAAGTACTTTTCTATCAACATATCCATGAAATATTCTGGCTCTAAGATTAATTCACATGCAGTTCCATTGCTATTGACAGATGAATATCCCGCTGAGCAGTGGCATTCGCCGTCGTGCATATGCCCATACCCACTACACTCTTCCTCGTGATCATGATTATGATCATGATCTGCATCGTCGTCCCCTTCTGCCGTGCATCCTAAACCGTCAGATGTAATAGAATAGCCAATTTCACATACACAGATGTCCTGCGCTGAGAGTTCCCCGTGTCCGGAACAAACTGTACGATAAATAAACACTTCAAAGTTAGCACGACACAATGGGCGAAACAACTGTAAGATTGAATCTGGTTCGGTCAAAAAACGACAGAGGTGAAAGTATATGTGCGTAAAGGAACACTAAGTAAGTTTGCCATTTAAACACAAACAAAGCAGTCGGTGTAAAATAAAATGGATATGATCATATACCAGGTATCGTTGTCTGAGCTATAGATATATTCGTGAGCAAGATAACTGCAGTAGGAGCATTGGAGGACAGGCTACACAAGCCTTGTAACACCCCGTAAGGCTGGAACATGAGAACATCAGGAATGGTTCAAGATGGGTTCAGTTCTACTATTGTAAGTAGAATAATTCCCTTCGAATTACAAAACTATACGTAGAACTAGTGACTTATATAGTTGCCTGGGGGGGATATACACGAAATCCATACCGGTGACAATATTTGTATGACTTTTGACTGTATCACATTCCGTGTTGTTTTGCAGTCTCGGATTATGTATTTAAAAAAATCTTCACTAGTCCATGGTTGCGATGCAATTTATACATAACACCCTGGGACCTGGGCATACCACTAAAAATGTGTGAGAACGCCGTGGGCACGCCGCACTTCTTATTGTTGCTGCCTGTACCTCGCGTTCTCGCCGCCTGAATATTGACTAATGAATACCGGCAAAAAATGGGTAGGTACTCGGGCCTTGGCACTGCTGATTGAGCGATTGTAGGAGTAGTAAATTAGTACATATCTCTATCCTCGGCACCTCGGACTTGTAAAAAAAAAGGTCTGTGGGAGGCTCGGCGTCATTACATTGTGGGTCCAATACGGTATCAAGTATATACCTTTCAATACCTCTCAATACCTCTCCATACCTCTCCATACTTTGTAAATCGTAAATTCACGGGTTGTGGTCGCACTAACTACTCTATACAAGTTATACTACCATTTGGTCTGTATACGTTTCACAAAACTCGTATACGTGAGATACAACCATCTAGAATGAAAGTGGCAACGGGGAAAATAGCCTTGGCCTTGACAGCTTTGCGAGTGATAGCCTAGACATCATTGGCCTTGGATATGCAGACGAGTACATCAGTATCTGGCTACGGCCTGCTTTTCAACCTGACTAGACAATAGTGTTCATATCGGCCATACTTATTTTACCAACATAAACGCATGCTTAGCCCAGGCCGTGTTGATCTCAGATAGAACAAATTCTCAGCATTTCTGACTCATTCCCACTGCCGTTGACGATCAGGCGCGTTTTGGATTCAGCAACAACGTTATCCATAATCATGTGATCCATAACATCGTCAGTAGCCAGACCATCATGAACTACAGATGTTTTGACACCACGACGGGTTTTCTTGGAGGCGTATGTCATCATCGTTTATTTACCAGAGGCCAGTTTAGACTTATAGTATTTAAAAATAGCACTACTTTTAAAAAGATAAATAATTTGAAGACTATTGTGACATGATGGTATCAAATATCACTGTCGGGCCCACAGCTGATCTCGTGTAAAGTGTCTTTAAAAACTAAGCTACGTATATACGAACATATTTTATATATATATATTCTTATAATACAGTGTTTTTCTGTAAAACACTTGCGTATTTTTTAAATATTTAGATAGAGTGTAATGAATACATTTACGCTAAATACTGATAAATACATAGTAAATACTGCCATCTACATTATAGAAATGTTTTGTTGTAAAAGAAACCCCTAAATATATATATGTATATCTTTTTTTAACTTTGTTTGGTTTGGGTTGGTTTTTAAAAACAATTGTCGAGTGTCGTATTTAAAAAAAAAAGCAAATATGTACGTAAAATAATATTTTGTTTGGTTTTTTTTAGAACAAAAGTATTAGTATTTATGTATGTGTGCAACAATGCAATGTGCATTGTGCAATAAATATAGCCTTCAACATGACAAAAAGACAAAAAATATTTTATATATACTTTAGATTCAGTAGATAAGATCTGGGAACTATTTTGTTAAAAAAAATACTAGGGAGCTGTCACGACTCACGTGGTCGTGTACTTTTGTCATTGTGGAGGCTGCTGCATGTTCGATCAGACTTGAGTCCGTCAGTTGTGACATTCAGGGTATTTATGTATATTGTATACATAATCCAATATACAAAAAAAGCTTAAAGCAGACCCTGCGTATCATCACAACAAGTCGGACATTGCTACTATCGCCTCCATCACCGTTGTCGCTTGTGCAACATCTGTCGACCATCACCGTCTCGCTGTCGATCCTGATGCCGTATCCTTGTCACTTTCAAGACGCATTCGACTGTCAGTGAATGGTACGCTGATGTCACAGCACTCGTCATCTACATAGAGGAAACCGCACTTGGTGAGATCAATGCTGCTTCGGCCCAACACGTCTTTATGCGAGGAAAGGTACACAAGCTCGTAACATAGCTACCACCCTACAATGTGAACTCGACGCAGCCAAAAATGGCGCACCTGTCTGTTTTTTAGTTATCCAGGCATAAGCCTCTTTCCTTACCGCTGGCCCAATTGTTGATATAATATTTGTTTTTTTTAATTGTTTGATTCCCTTGTCGATTGTTATGAAGCCGCTAAAAGAGAAAAATGAGTGTTATTAACAATGTCGTAGATTCAGCAGATAGTAAATTCAAGATGATGAAGTAAAACAGCTTTTGGAATACACACAGCTCTAAGTCGAGTATGTTTGGCGCAACTGATATGGCCGCCAATGTCAGATGTTGCCAATGCCGACATTCCCACCTATCTAACTACCCCTAACGATGCCGAGCTTGCCATATTTACATGCATGTAATTCTCGTCAAAAACTCGCTACCATCTGCTGCCGACAGGGTTGTTCAGATAGTCGCTGTTGTTTTCAAGCCCGTACTCACACGTCATGCACAAATTGTTGCCCAGAATTTATGCACCCAGGAATTTATCGATAATGCAGCAAGCGCTGCTGACAATACAATTCCTTCAATACTCTTTCGAGGTCAAACTACAGTGCCCAAGCATGGTTATATTGTGTAAATGTTATAAACTTGCGATATTTTACTATCAGCAATACGTTAGAGAACAAATCGTGGCTGTCCTTGATACCGAAGTGAGCAGAATTGCGAATGTCCTTGACAACACTGTAGAGAATGTTCTAGATGCCGCAGTAGGCGTGAATGAGGATTTCTTTGACCACACAGTGAACCTAATAGCGGATATCCTCGACAACGCAGTAATCACTGCTAAGTCCATGCTGGCTTAAAAATTATAGTGAAAAACCTTTTATACATACAATATACAAATCCTGAAACTGATAATCTTTTCATGTCAATGTACTATTTGCATCTTCTAAAGTCTGTGAGATTCGAGAGGGTGTCTAATATGTGGTCCATTTGTACATACTATTAATCACACGGTGTTGCTTATTATTGTCAATCAACAATCTACGCGTTGTATCCCTTCGACCAAATGAGCATGATATCTATTGTACTTGCCAGGATGCGGTATCTTATCCTAGTTGTAGTCATAACAGGTTCACTATTTTTCAATTTCATTTATGTATTTATTTTGTGCAAAACATAGAATTCAACATGTTTTTTTGTTTTTTTAAAACAAAAACAGAACACAAAACAAAAAACATGATTTGAAAAGTATATTTAACGCTTCTTGTACCAATATTAAGAAATAGAAAATCGAGTTGGTGGCGTTTTGGAGTGCACTGCGCCATCGCCCATTATTTATTTGTCCGTGGACGGCCTCTCGCTCTACTACTGATAGAGAGAGGACTAGAGGTACTCATATTTATGGATATGAAATATTATGGCGAAAAATAGCCGTATTATTTTTTATCATATTTATTTTATAATACGATTTTTGGAAATCCTATATATGTATTATGGCCAAAAGCTTTCAAAAATAAAATATGAAACATGCGACTTTTATTTAATTACACACGAAATACGTTTTTTGGTGTGGATATATGGTGTCCTTACTCCTGAAGTCCTGGAACTTCAGTGCAGAAAACACTCTAAAAGAAGTGTTTAATTTTTAAAAATAAATGTAATCGCAATGTTCGGTACATAATATTAGACAAACATTGGGGCACTGAGGGCCGCAAAACGAAAATATGGAATATGTGGTGAAAAATTGGAAATTAATTTAGGTCTCTTGGCTAACGTAAATACCTGGTTTTTATAAATAAAATATATTATGAAGTATGTGAGTGGGCATCAGTTGTATTTGAGTTCGAAGGGCCTGGGTCCTTGGGGTCCTATCGGGTTTCTGGGCCCCTGGGAGTTGGGACTTCGTGCCAACTGCCAACTTACTTGTGTAAATAAATAGCACAGTATTTACCGGTTGCCAGTTGTCAACTTATCATACACAGACAAAAAGATAATAAATATTTTAGAAAAATAGAAAAGAAAAAAGATACACATGGTCTGATGATCACCATTAGCCCAATTGGCAATTAGGCGCAATAAATAAATGTTGTTTTTTTTAACAAAATATTGTGGAATGTCACGAATGTGACAGAAATATAGAAATAACGCCACCAATGCACCATCTTTCCGAAAGAAGTACTCCTTTTAATATTTTTAAATATTGCCAAATAAGACAGGGACCAGAAGAAAGGAGAGGTAAATACTGTACCGTATTAATTTGGTCCCACAAGGTAATGACGCCGAGCCCTCCACAGTCCCTTTTATTTAAAAAAAAAGTATAAGGCGTCGAGGCGCCGAGGAGCCTAAAGATAGATGTGTATTTACTAAGTTACTACTGATACAATCACTCAATCAGCAATAACGAGGCCCGAGTACTTGGGGGTATTCAGTTATTCACTAATCAATATCCAGGGCTCAGGCGGCGAGAACTCGAGGCCAGCAACAATGACTCAATGAGAAGTGCGGTGAGCTCACACATTTTTAGTGGAATACCCAGGTCCCAGGGTGTTATGTATTAACTGCATCGCAACCATGGGATATGGAGTCATGGACTAGTGGAGATTTTTTAATACCTAATTCGCGACCGCACATCCACGCGAGATGTGGTATTATACAGTCAAAAGCCAACGAAAAATATTGACACCGACATGGATTTAGTTTATGTGTCCCCCAGGCAACTATATAAGTCACTAGTTCTACGTATAGTTTTGCAATTCGAGGGGAAATATTCTACATACAACAGTAGAACTGAAACCATCTTCAAGAGTCACCTGCAACAAAGCCATTCCTGATGTTCTCACGTTCCAGCCTTACGAGGTGTTGCAAGGCTTGTGTAGCCTGCCCTCTAATGCTACTACTGCA